>NW_027396108.1:0-222406 GCF_047715535.1 Aspergillus foveolatus | reverse complement strand
CGCCGGAGCGCTTGAAAGTGCGACAGTCCACACATCTACCTGGAAAAAGGGTACGGCCCCTCCCCCCCAATCTATAGGTAGTCAAAACGGGCATCTGCCCTCGAAGACCTGGCCAGGGTAGCGCCAGATGCTTCTTCCGCTCATTTCCAACATATATTGTCCATAGTTGCTGCTTCAAACCTGTATTTAGCTAGTTTTAGGGAGTTCTGTTTAGACAGCACGTCCAGATGCCCCCTGGGAGGCCGCAGATCACGTGGGCCCCGTGATCCGCCGAGTGACGTTAAATAATAAAATCAAATCAAATCAAATCAAATCAGCTAGAATATCAAATATGCTATGAGAACCTACAAAGCACACTCGCTTTTCTGAATCCGGCTGTATCTATGTTTAGGGTACTGCTTGTCTCTGAAAATCCAGCACGCAACGAACTATTAGGATTTATCGGCTGCGAGATGTTGGCGTGGAATGGCGGATGCAAAAAAAAAAAAAAGAAGAAGAAGAAGAAAGAAAGAAAGAAAGAAAGAAAAGAAAGGGTGTGAGAGAGAGAAGGTCACCAAGTGATATGGCAAGGAAGACAACTGTGCAGGGGTATTCAGGTAGGAACCGTCCCGTCCCGGTGTGGTGAAGACCATGAAGCAGTCAGCGATTTGGGCGCCTTTTTGTATGCCTCGAAGCCGAAAGTCCGAGTCATTACGCCGTCAACAGTAACAGAGATATGATTATTGCCTATTTCAAGGCACGTTGAGCTTTGCACTGTCCGTAATGGCTGCAAGAGTGACGAGGGTAACTATGACAGACCGCATCCTTGGTGATATCAATGACCGTATCAACTTTGACGCTTCAGAGGGCAATAACAGCGATATTCTTCACGACAGCAATATTCATATCCTTTCTTTACGATCAGTGCCGTGTCGAAAGAGCGTGCGCGGTTGACGAGGATTATGGCACTGTCCTGCCGTTGTATATATATGCACTTGTCTGGAACGCATTGGAACAACGCGCACGCGAATAACAGGTTCGTCAGTGTTAAGGAGGATGTTTCGTTGCAACATTCGTGGAGATTGTGTTGATTGCACAGATAGATGGTCGTGGCTTCGCAACGATGACGATACCAGCTTGTGGTAACTATGGCATTGTTGCCCTAGTATGAGCTGACTTTAGACCAATATAAAAGAACATACAGAGTAGTATTAGGGTATGAGCCGACAAATCACCATGACAAAAGAAAGCGAGCGCGCTGGTGGGTTTTAATATCATCGTCTGCTATATAGAGAGGGGGAAAAAGAGGGGAACGGTAAGATAACAAAAGAAAGGGAACGAAGGAAGGGATTGACGACGAATCACTGTATCACGACCTAGGGCTGCCGTAAAATACCAGCCGGCGAAGCCTGATATTAGCGGCATGGGCGACGGCCACAACATCTCGTGGACGCGGCAGCTTTGAATGGAATATCAAATAAACCGGTTCGCTCTGTGCATCATCAGGCCTAAACTTGTCAAAATACGCTCTCTTCCCTGAAATCGGAAGCCGGTGGAATGTAAACTGATAGACCCGGTCCGTCAGTGGTGCAAGAGGGCCCCGTAACCCTGATATGCCTGCCAGTGACTCAGAAGGCTCATACCCTACGCTTAGATACGAAACCCCCTGTTGCCGTAGGTATGCCATCGACGCGAAAAGAAGAAGGTCCGTTATCCCCTTTCTGGCCCCGGGCGCTGCGATGCACGGGTCAACGTGGTAGCCGCCTTTCATGCCCACCCAGCGGAGGGCCGCAAACCCGAGGACTGTGCCGTGACTATCCCGCGCGTAAATGTAGGTCATCAGTGTTGGTATGAGGAAGGGGTCCTATTCTGTTATGAAGGCTTGTGGTTTCTTGGTAGCGTTGCGGGCTATGCACCAGTCGTGGTAGATCGCACTCAATTCCCATTCCAGCCTGTAGTCCGTCCCTTGGGCAGACGGGCTGTAGATATCGAGCGAGAGGCCACCCTTGCTTGGATTGAGGAGTTGTCGGTTCTGCGTTAGGATTCGCTTGCCACTGGTCTCGTGGATGACCTCGTTCGTTAGAGGATTCAGAACTCGATTGTGTCCGAACTGGAGTATCGTCGACGTTCCTTCTTTCGCGGACGCAGAATACTCGACCAGCCCTTTGCCAGCACCTAGAAATGAGACACCCCAGCGTTTTCGACGCCGATAGAGCCTGAATTCGGCCATGAGAGCAGAAACCTGCGTTGTTTGGCATAGGGGGTCGCCTATTACGACGGCCATCTTGTTCAAGATCTTGAAGCATACCCCGCCGCTTCTTTGCTCGTTTATGAAGATGGAATAGCTAGGGTCCAGCAGCCCCATCTGCGAGGGAAGACCGTATTCAAGTGCAAGCCGCTCAGCGTCTTGCTCCATAGCCGTGCCTTTCAAACTAACTATCCGAGCCCGTGACGCAATAGATTCTGTTGAGATGCGACGGTCGCTTTGCGAAGGCGCTGGGCTTGTATTGCAGAGGGTGGAATGGCGGGACTCGGTCGCCAGGGTCTCGGACGAGATTGTGGCGCTCCCAGGGAGATGCTGGTTAGGCACTAGTGGCCACTGAGATGCAGGCGACTTGTTGCTGAATAGTTGGCCAGGCTCTGAAATATGCAGAGGCTCTGAACATGAATTATCTCTATCCAGTTGGGTTTGGCGTAGGTATAGCGAGCGTCCGATGGTGTCGGCAAGAAGAACTTTCCCTTGACGCTTGCCAGTTGTGGCCGGGGCCTCTTTCGCCCTTTTCTCTTTGTATGGCATATCCGGATCCTGAGGATGAAGAAACCGGTGTATTGAAGAAGTTAAGGGATGGATGTCTGCCGGGAATCAACTGCTTGCTCTGGCAATTGCAACGTGAGGTTAAGAACTGGTAGATGTATTTATAGAAAGTCAGTGGTTGACGCACTTAAGACAACAAGCGCTGAGCAGATAAAGCTGAGCTTACTGGTTCTTAGGCATCTTAGGCATGCTGTTTCTGGCAATATTGTCGTGTGATAATGAGGGCGCGCCCCGTCTGCGGTTCTTGATACTCCGCTGCTGCCAGCATAGCCCTAGGGTAATATGGCAGCCTAATGCAAGCACTGCCTTTCATCCTAAAAAGATATCAGCTGCTCTTCCATCTTTTCATCATGGCCACTTATGCAACAAGCACTGCTGCGGTATATTGGATGTCGATGGCATTTACTGCACCGCTTCCAAACTGCATTGTTAATCTACATAGCGAAGCATAGTAAAATGCAAATGACTTTTCACTAACATGCCGTCATTAATAGCTGATGTGAAACAATATTGTAACAAAAGGAAGAAAACAAAATTTACTCGCAGCTTTGGTCGTGGTCTCCATTCGGTTGAGGGATCAAAGCCAGCTGGGAACTAGGCATCAGTATTCTAACTTGTCCAGGAATAGTGATTTAACCTGATCTAGGCCCTCTGAAAAAGCAGAATGCAGTTTACATGGTTTTACTCGTCCTAAAGAGCAGATCCATCACCTGGGAAGGTCAAGCTTTGCATTGAGTATCCACATCAGTAGCCTCAGCCCTATCCTCCAGGCAACCACGTTACCTGCAAACTACAGCCCTAACTCTCATGCCTCATCCAGTAGTCATCGGCTCAACCCGGTCAATGGCACAGTCCGCGGGTCCCGAAACCGGGATTGCACGACGCCTTCGTTCCGGACAGCCGGGCGTTGTCTGCACTCACCGATTTCTTCCCAAATTTCTGTTCTTTCGGTTCAAATACGTCGTGCAAAAGGTATATGGAGAAACGATTCTCTATTTGGTGAGACCATCCCACATAGAAACTATCCAAGGGCTTAATTTGCCTTGGACTCGCTGAAGGTCAATGGCATCTTCAAGCCTCTTCCTTTCCACTACCTGGATAATAGCAAGGCATATCAGAATGTATGCCGCTAGGCCATAAGCCAATCGGCGGCCATGCCGGTCCCTGTATCATATCCGATGCCCTACAACGGTCGTGTACTGTAGATATTTTGAGCCTTGGTCCCCTACATCTGTGGTCATATGTGCTTTCTTTGTAGTAAATGAAAAAGATATGTGTGAACCATAAATGAGCACTCCAAGATAAATGGTTTTTGGGAGCGAAAGATGTAAGTACGGTCTCTCATGGTTATGCGAGCGCTGGACATAAACCTAGACCTTGTGCAGAGTCAAAAGCAAATCCCTGTTGGCCCGAGACGAGGCTTATGGCTGGCTGATCTGTATACAGCATCAGATACTGCAAAACCTTTGTTGTGGTCTTCTGGAAAGAAAGCAAGTGATTACTGGGATGTTGGACATTGTAATAGGGCTATACTGCGGACCTCCGGCCGACCCATTGCTAGGGCAAGAACGGCTCGCCTTCGACTGGCCAATAATGAATTGAACGATGTTTTGTGTTCCTGCCTCATCTAGCGTGGTTTATTCCTAGTCATACGCAGTAGGCTTTACCCAACCACCGTCTTGATAGGCGTAGGCTAGCGGGTAAAAGGGATAAATGAAATAGCCGAGTGTCAATTCCCCGCTTTCCCTTGTATTCTAATGCGGGGAAATCCACCGAGTTCCCTGCAGATCAGCTGCAATCCGTACTTGGCAGGCAGAATTGTATGATTCACCAGCTTCTGCGGGGATACAAGAGGACGCCTTCAGCTGCAGCAGTAGTGCTACTAAAGAGATGACCGGGGTCTATGGCACACAACCCAATTCTGATTGTTGGCCTTTGTTCATGATGAGGAAGACCACTCTGTTTCTGGCAGTCACTTTTGCGGCCTCGAATGCCCAAGGCAGAGCCCTAAGATCGTCCTCCCCCGCTACATACGGCACCACAGACGGAAGCGACTATATCCTGAAGACTGGCTATCTGATCGGGAACGGGAAACTTGGAGGTATCACCCCATATTATAATGGATACTGCCATTTATGATTGGTAGACTGAAATATCACGCTGTAGTAATCCCGTTTGGGCCACCAGACACCGAGAAGCTGAACCTGAACGTCGACAGTCTGTGGTCCGGGGGTCCATTTGAGGTCGAGGTTTGCGAAACAATCTTGATACTGCCCTCATTCTTGCAATGTGTCACTGAATAGCTTGCGGGACAGAACTATACTGGCGGCAACCCTTCGTCACCGATCTATGATGCGCTACCAGGGATCCGGGAGATAATCTTTGAGAATGGAACCGGGGGTCAGTCTAACCAACCTCAGAAGCACGATTGAGATACTTAGATGCTGCTCACAGGCATGGAAGAATTACTCGGCAGCGGGAACCACTATGGCTCCAACCGTGTGTTGGGGAACATAACAATCACTTTGGACGAAGTCGAAGCCTACAGCAAGTACGAGAGAACACTCGACTTATCTGATGGTGTCCACAGAACGAGTTTTACCATTGCCAATCGCACAATGGCAGCGCTCAAGTCGTCGATTTTCTGCTCATATCCCGATCAAATCTGCGTCTATCACCTTGAATCAGCATCAGATGCGCGTCTGCCCAAGGTGAGAATCAGCATTGAGAATCTCCTTGTGAACCAGAGTCTGCTGCAGACGTCTTGTGAGAGCGAGGCCAAACAGGCTGTTCTGCGGCATTCCGGCGTCACGCAAGCCGGCCCGCCAGAAGGATTGAAGTATGCTGCGGTTGCAAAGCTGGTAGATCCTCGATCTTCCGTGACAACCTGTCTGGGCGACGGTGCGCTCCAGGTCGCCTCTCGCAAGAAGCAACTTACTATCATCATCAGCGCGGCGACGAATTACGACCAGAAAGCAGGAAACGCGAAGAGTGGCTGGTCCTTCAAGAATGGAAAAGACCCAGCGTCGATCGTGGATGGAATTGCTACTGCTGCCAGCTCGAAGGGTTATCAGATCCTTCTTGACCGTCACGTCAAAGACTACAAGAAGCTGATGGGCGAGTTCTTGCTCGAACTGCCGGATACGACAGACTCCGCGGGCAAAGACACAGCCGAGCTGATAGAGAAGTACTCGTACGCCTCTGGCACCGGCAATCCGTATCTGGAGAACCTCCTCTTTGACTACGCCAGACACCTCCTGGTCAGTTCTTCCCGGTCAAACTCTCTGCCCGCAAACCTCCAAGGCCACTGGACCGAATCGCTCACCCCGGCATGGAGCGCAGACTACCACGCGAACATCAACCTGCAGATGAATTACTGGCTGGCAGATCAGACCGGGCTCGGGGAGACACAGCACGCTTTATGGAATTATATGGCGGATACTTGGGTTCCCAGGGGAACGGAGACAGCACGCCTGCTATACAACGCAAGTGGATGGGTCGTGCATAACGAGATGAATATCTTCGGATTCACGGCCATGAAGGAGGATGCGGGGTGGGCGAACTGTAAGTCCCCATTCCAAGCTCTATATCATACTCTGTTCCTTAAGCATGCACAGTAACTGACCCGTTATCCATCTGGTCTGAATAGACCCTGCAGCAGCCGCCTGGATGATGCAACACGTCTGGGATAACTTCGAATACACCCATGACACAGCCTGGCTAAAATCGCAGGGCTACGTGCTCCTCAAAGGCATCGCGTCTTTCTGGCTCTCATCATTGCAGGAGGACAAGTTCTTCAACGACGGCTCGCTCGTCGTGAACCCCTGTAACAGCCCCGAGACTGGGCCAACAACATTCGGCTGCACGCACTACCAGCAGCTAATACATCAGGTGTTTGAAAACGTGCTTGCAGCGCAGGAGTATATCCAGGAGACCGATACCGGTTTTGTCGACTCCGTGGCCTCGGCCCTAGAAAGACTAGACACAGGCTTGCACCTATCTTCTTGGGGCGGTCTCAAGGAGTGGAAGCTGCCGGATAGTTACGGCTACGACAATAAGAGCACGCATCGACATCTGTCGCACTTAGTGGGATGGTATCCCGGGTACTCGATTTCGTCCTTTGCGCACGGATATAGGAACAAGACGATACAGGATGCGGTCAAAGAGACGCTTATAACACGCGGGATGGGCAATGCTGCGGACGCCAACGCCGGATGGGCCAAAGTGTGGCGGGCTGCGTGTTGGGCACGCCTGAATGACTCTTCCATGGCGTACGATGAGCTGCGGTACGCGATTGACGAGAACTTCGTCGGGAATGGGCTGAGCATGTATTGGGGAGCGAGCCCGCCGTTCCAGATTGATGCGAACCTTGGCTTTGCAGGGGCGGTGCTGAGCATGTTGGTCGTTGATTTGCCAACTCCAAGGTCCGATCCTGGGCAGAGGACCGTTGTGCTGGGGCCCGCGATCCCGTCTGCATGGGGGGGAGGTAGGGTTAAGGGGTTACGAATGCGAGGTGGTGCGAAGGTAGATTTTGGCTGGGATAGAAAGGGTGTTGTCAATTGGGTGAGGATCGTGAAGAGAGGGAAGGGGACAAGCAGAGTCAAGCTGGTCAATAAGGATGGAGACATTCTTGCTGAGATGTAGGCAGGCGTCCTTCTAGGTGATCAATGAACTAGGACACCGTCCGTCAAAGACAGCCCAGCCGATGACACCAGTAGTTGAGACTCTATAGATCATTAATCTCAATGGCAAGATGTACTAACAGTGCCCACTCGATCTCTCGCTGGACGAAGTGGCCTTGGCCTTGCTTCTCTTTAGTTCTCGGTCATAATCAGGCAAAGGTTCCTTCGCTCCCCTTTTCGACCTGTTTGGGAGAGGGAACCTCTCCAGAGCACGAAGAGCACTGCGAGATATACCAACCAGCGCCGATCGATCCTTTGCCGTACTAGCGAGCTCAGTGTCCTGGTATCGGGGTGCATGAGGCATCCAGAACATGCTGCCCGGCGTCACCTTTTACCTTCATCACCGGAACAGGATATACCTGCGGGGCTCTGCGGAGTCGCGGCCAACATGCTTACACCAAGCGTTAAAAAGCCATCTATAAATTCTCGTTCTCTGCATTGATCTCGCTTCTTACGATGCTACGGTCTTCCTCCTTCGTGTACCCATACTCCGCGTCAGCAGGGCAACTGCATTCTGCATACGGTCCAGCGTGCCCGTTTGCTGATGCTCGTCAAACTCCTAGTTAAAGCTATAGTAGTCGTTTCCAACATGCCGCCCGTGACGGCCACCTCAGCGAGATACTGCACTGACGCCTTTTCCTCCTTGGTGAGGTGAATGTCATGGGCGAAGCATCCGAGTTCAATGGCGGGCCTGTACCGTCAACACCGGGACAGTATTGCTGACGGCAGGTGTACCCGCTTACATTGCGGCAACGTCCACGAACCGGTGCTTTATGTACTGCTCGAATGATATCTCATTATGCGTGCTCTTCGCCTGCCCTTCGGTTGGTTTCTTTCATGAAGTGATGTTCCCAAAACCCAGCTCGCGATCCATGCCTATGATATCACGCATCAACTTGACGCCTATCTTGCGTATCTCGAACTTTGGCTCCAAGCGGGTTCCAGCTTGCAGCACCTCACCCAGCGTTGGAGTTTCCAAGTCTCGCATGAGCTTTGTATTTTGTTTGGTGCTCACCATGTCGGCGATATCGATGCTTGCAGGGTTAGCATACATCCGGGTTGCCAATACGACAAGCTGTGCGTATAGTCCTACTAAACGCATATTCGCAAGCATTGGCACAGAGAGAAGCCTGCTCGGGCAGGCAATCAGGAAAAAGATAGAACCCATTTGATTATCAGATCAAGGGTGTGGCATCCAAGGTAATGTTCCTGGCTTGCCCTGGGAGAAAAGCGTTGGGCGACGATTATCCAAAGGGTCATCTTGCGCGAGCTATACCCAGGCAATGGCTCAGGTGGACGGTTAGGTTTCGTGGCGGGGACTCGGAGAGCATATGAACTCCAATAACCGCAATCAGTAATCAGTTCATGCATGATTTCAGGGCAGTACTGCGCACCCTCTACATCGAGACCGGCAATCGTCTTGACGCTTCCATATATCTGCTCAATAGGCAGGCAGGTAGAACACTAAGCATTCTCATAGTACAGCAATCAATGTCATGCAAACACAGGGAACTCCCCATACGCGTCCATGAACATGTCTACTGACTCCTGGTATTCCGCAAGACTGACACTAAAATACTATGGTGAATCCCTCTCTCCCATCTTGCTCAGTAATTATTACACCCCTTGACGCCGTTCCCATCATATTCTCCAGACCGGTAAAGCTCTCGAAACTTTGAACCCTCCCTCTTCAGTAGAACGCCCGGCTCATCGAATTCGACCAGCCTGCCCGCGTCAAGCACGGCGACTTTATCGTAGTGGTGGATATACCGCAAGCGATGCAGGACCGAGAGGATCGTGTGCGAGGCAAATTCGGTCTCGAGTATGGACTGCATTGTCGATTCTGTTGCATTATCGACGCTAGACATGAACGCGTTCAGTAAGTGTGCGCCAGTGAACGGGAACTATAGATGGGTTGATGCAAGGAGACAGACCTGCTCGTAGCCTCATCTAAGATCAACACCTTTCCTGGTCGAACTAGCGCTCTAGCAAGACACAGTAACTGTCTCTGGCCGGCGGAGAAGACATTTGCGTTGATTTGCATGTCTAGCCCTGAGTCACTCTCCTTGCCACTTTCTTGTTGAACAATAACATCCCACAGTCCAACTCTCTTCAACGCAGCCACAATACTCTCATCTGGGGCATTGTCCCACGGATCGATATTGAACCTCACACTGCCAGCTACCAGGAACGGATCTTGCGTTATGACGTTCAGTCTCTTTCGGACTTCCTCGCGGCGGTAAGCCTTCAAATCTAGTCCGTCAATCATCATGGAGCCGTTCTGGATTTCCACCATGCGCAGCAGAGCAAGGAGGAGAGTTGTTTTCCCGCTGCCGGAAGACCCAACGATGGCGATTCTGGAGCCGGGTGATATGGATAAAGTTAAGTCTTTGAGGATGGGCGGTGACGAGGGCCTGTTCAATATCAGTTTCGTTGTCTGCGTGGAATAGTCATCAAGGAGATTATTCAGGACATCAAGCCCTAAATGAAACCTACAAATGACCAACAATAACGCCCTCGAAGCGTATATCTCCCTTCTCTGGCCACAAGCGTGGCAACTCTGCAAGCCGAGCTCGAGAGACTTCATCCTCTTCCGGCTCAGCCGTCTTTACATAATCCTTTACACGCTTCACAGCGCCAATACTCGTCTCCATTTCCGTCCAGAACCTTACCAGGTGCATGAGACTCGAGTTAAATGTCATGACCATAACAAGCGCGACACCCACGTCGCCGGCTTGAAACTTGTCTCTCAGAAACACAACGATGGCAACCAGAATCACAGCTAGGATTGCAACAAGAAAATCGAGAACAAATCCGAGACACTTTTGAATGCAGTATAAAAAGTACACCGGCCTTTGCGAGAAATTCAGCAGCTTGAGTGCACTGCTCTGGAACGAAGCATGCCATCGATATGCGCGGACGGTCGCAGCACCGGAAACAAGTTCGATGAAGTGCGTGTATAACGGCGCTTTCGCTTCAATGTCTAACAGCCTCATTTGACGCGAGGTGCGCAGGTACAGTGACTGCGTAAAGTAGATTGTGATCAGGATGAAGGGGATCGTGACGGCGAGATACTTGGCGAAGACGCACAGGATGAGGAGCTTTAGGATGCACGTGCATACCGCTTGACGCATGTTAGAAAAAGGGGTTTGCCAGTATGTGAAAGGGAAGAGGGAGGTACCAGCAAGACAGCTGAGGGCATCGAGGGGCAGAGACATGTCGATGAGGTCCAGGTCCTGGCTAAATCTGTTTGTTATGCTGCCAATATCGACTCGTTGGAAGAACTGGAGTGACGCCCTATGTTTCACATATATCAGCTTTTTGTTATCATATGCACTCGTCCAGATGCAGCAGACACACCTTGTCGTATTATTCACGAGATCATTGTGTAGCTTAAGGGCTGACTGGGACACGATATTCACGAAAACAAGCCTGCAGTAGGACGGGCACAGATCAGCATGGGTGGGTCTACCTGACACGAACAGGAGGGACTCACCAACACCCCAGGATCATAAGAACCATTCCAAATATGCCCAGAAGCACGTAAACACCGAGATACATGCCCGCTTGGGCATTTGGGGATCTGGCATTTGCCTCTGTCCACCAGTTGAGCCAGATTGCTGTACGCACGTTAGCACTATTTCCTGCCGTATAGTGAAAGGGCTGACGAGTGGTTGGAGGGAGACTAGCTAGGAAATTCTCGACAAATCGACCAGGCCATAATCAGCACAAGTGAGGCCGCAACGGTCGTCCGACCTCCGGACTTTACATAGTATGCGTAGACGGAGAGGTCGCCGTTACGGCGGGTGGGATCGCTGGGGGACTCGTTGTCTAGGAGGTCGTCATTCTCACTGGGAACAGCCTTGTTGGCGCGTTCTTCAGCAGTTCCATCTTGCTCCACCGAAAAAGAAGTAGCCACCACTGTTTCACTAGCCCTACTATCAATAGATGATGTCGATTTCGGCAGCGAGATCTGCAGCCCCTGGATATAGGCACTCCTAGCCATAAGGTCCTCCAGGGTTCCTTTGTCAACGAGTTGCCCACTGTCCAGGACAACGATCTCGTCAGCATAGCGAAGGAGGTATCCTATTATCCTCCCGTACAGTTAGCCATACCTACCAACTGAGATCTAGGAATACCGCAGATAATTAGAAGAAGAGGAGCGTACCCGAATGCGTAGCGAGCACAACCGAGCTCCCAATCCTTCGTGAGAGCCCTGTTTCCCCAAAGAGATTCCGTGCAATAATCTCGGTCCCTTCTGCGTCAATACCGCTGAAGACGTCATCTAGCAGGATAATTTGGGCGCGGGAATAGAGGGCTCTAGAAAGGGCCTGTTTAGCATCAGTATATGCACTCTGTTCTGAAAGACTGCTCTCAGGTCATGGTTGGGTATAGGCGTGCGTACAATTTTCTGCTTCTGGCCACCACTCAGCGTCATCCCATTATTCCCCACGGCCGTGGCATCCCCACGCGGCAGTCTCGAGAGGTCCTTTTCGAGTCCGCAGGCTGATATGACTGTCCGATACCAGATTTCATCGGGAGGGGATCTGCCAACAATATTCGCTTTGATGCTCTGGCTCTGCAGCCAGGGTGTCTGAGAACAGTATGCGACTGAGCCAGGGTACACCCGATCTGCATGTCCAGACGTAACGAGGGTCTCGCCGAGGATGCTCTCTAGGAGAGTCGACTTGCCGCTCCCGATTGGACCGGTTATCATCGTGATTCCGTGGTTTATTGTCAGGCTAATCTCCTGCAAGACGGGGGCTACGCTTTTTTCCCAGGTGACGGTGTATTTGTTGAATGTCACCAGCATCCCTTGCTCCCCTCCCTCAGCTACAGCTGGCATATCCTGAAGAGCGATTAAGGCATTCTTATTCTCCAAGGAACCCTTGAGATCCTGCTCGGGACTATCTCGGCCATGCACGGGCACACTGCAATATTCCTGGATCCTCTTGAAGCACCCCAAGCACTGGATAACAGCAGGCACCGCCTGGATAAACGTCAACACCGGGTTCGTAACGAGCGATATCAGCGAGAGTGATGTGAACGCCTGCGCAGCCAGAATCGAGTTATCGTTGCGGACGAGCGCGATGATTACGTAGATGGCGAAGGTCGCCATGGGGGCGAGGTCAGCAGGGGAATTTGCTGCAGGTAGACTCAGTATTAGCAACTCTCCACTTCCCTGGGACTGTGAGAACGAGTAGCAAGATAGAGCCGGCGTACAGAGAGTGATAGTCCCAATAAGCAATTTGCGGAAAACAGCAGAGGTTGCGATTTCAGCGTGCCGTAACCCCTGCACAATGCTGAAGATCTTCTCCGATAGCCCTAACATCTTGACGGCTTTGATGTTCTCAAGCGTGTAGGAGGTTAGTCGGAGTCTGTCTTCGACCTTTTCAATCCACAGGCGCTGGAACTTATTTGTCAAGGTGGAGAGTTTGAATGTTGCTAAGATGAAAACTGCATTTTATCTGTGAGCTTTCACTCCCTCGTTCTATGATCCAAATGACAGTAGGCGATCGAATGAGTAAACGGGGCACTCACCGGCAACAATTACAGCCGGCGCCAGACATGCAACCCCAACCTGTCTTTCCAGCAGGTATACTGCAATACCGACCTCCGCCAGACTAGCCCATAGCTCATGAACCGATCTAAACCCGCTGACAATCCGCTCAACATCCGTCCCCATGAGCGTGATAGCAGTACTTCCGCCGAGATCGACGGTTCGCGCGTGCACGGTTTGTTTATGGATGAGACTGATCAGCCCGCCTCGGAGACGAATGATGAAGCGAACGTTCTGGTATCCGTAGAGGGCTGTGCAGACAGCCTGTCCGACATAAACGAGGGCAAAAGCTCCTATCAACGCCTTGCCCGAATCGGTCGGGGCACCTGGTCTTCCTACCCAGGAGACTGTCGCGTTGATGAGGAAGGGCTGGCAGAATGCGAAGCCTGCGACGAGGAGGCGTGGAATTACGGCAGAGAGGAAAGGCTTCAGGTAGGCTTGAACGCTTGCGCGGAGGAGGGCATATCTGGCCGTTTTATCTGATAACTCCGTTATTCAGCAACATCTCTTTTCCAATCAGACCAAATGGCACTTGAACCTTACCCGCAGTCGCCCAGATATATTCCAATCTTTCTCCAACCACTTCACTATCCAACACCGGGTCCAGCTGCGGCAGATCATCCACAGACAGAATATGGACATACCCGCGTCGAAACGTTCCGGACAGCCAGGCGAAACTCGCGCGCTTCCAAAGGCCGCTGAAGGGCTCTGGTGTAGCGGGAACCGCCTTCTCTGTTTCCCTGGCGGGAACAAGGCTAGATGTCTTCTCCGTTGACTCGAGGAGTGCGCATAGTATGGTAGCCACAAATCCAGCAGTAAACAGGATAGCTGCCCTGTTGGCCCCTGGGATAAGCCATAGAGTTCGCACGCGCGCGATACTGAGCAGCGAACGCGCAGATAGGAAGAGAATCAGGAGCGTCGAGGGGCGGATTGAGCGGCAGTGGTGGATATACGAGAGAACGAGTGCCGCAGCAATTGCAAGGAGTTCAAGAATATCGGCAGGAAGGGAGACAGTATTCCGCAAAGTTGGAGAATGGAACTCTCTTTCAGAAAGGAAGATGATCTGGGGAATGAACAGCGCCGTGAGAGAGATCTATACAGCATAAAGATAAGCACCTATAGCCAAGATGCTTGCAACGTGAAAAGGCCATACAAGCTTCGCAGTCAAGAGCGCCGATCGCTGGATACGACGAGCCTCATTCCGAAGCTGGTAAAATGTGAATGGCGATAAGAGCAGGAATAGGGCTGCGGGGAGACAAGTTAGGAATGCGTCTTCAAAAGCGAGGGTGAAGTCGAAGGTGCGGCAGCTGGTGCTGACTCTGGGGCCGAATGAGTCGTCCTCGACGCAGGAGAAGGACATGTCGCCTGTTTCTTGGATCTCCTATACAGTCAAAGATGGCTATGAGGGGTTGGTTACATTTTATCTACCTGGACCTTCTCTTATCAGGTTCTCGAGCTGCGAATGGCAGGCGCCTCGCGCAGCCACAGCAGACACAAAACGAGTCGCAGAGGCAGGGGTCTCCAGTATTGGGGTCAAGCCACTATCTAGAGGGCAAATATTATCGGGCAGAGCGTTCAACATAAGACATGGATGCATTGCTAGTTCCAGCATTTTGTGATTGGTTGCGCCATAGCAGCGCTATACTAGGGCATGGTTAGCCGACTGCAAGGTAACATCGTGGATTATTTCCCCCAGTCAGAATCTAGCTCTAGTCTTATCTCGCAGTTTTCTCTCTGCTGCCTATACGGCATGCACCCTCGCAACATACAGCATCACCCAGACCCCGGCCATTAACCCTGCCGTCACAACAAAAGGCAATCCCACCCAGTATTCATTGCCCTTCAGCCCGATCTGATACATCAATGGCCAGAAGGGTGCCCCAACCAAGGTACCCGCCGCTTCCACAATTCCCAGAACAGAGTACGTGATTGCGCGATGTTCCTCTGGCGTCGAGAGTGTCAGGATTGAACGGATAGATTGGTTGTAGCCGCTGCCGAAACCGTAAAGGATCACACCTGTAGTCGTTAGCGATGAACCAAAAGCTACGGTAAAAAGGCATACTGATAACAAAGAGATAAGGCGATCTGAATAGAGCCATTCCTGCGCTTCCAATGGCAGAAAGAAGAGCACTTCCTCGGGCAAGCGAAAAGTGCTTGGCCAGCCCTTTCGATGGCTCTATAAACTCGGGTTCCGTTTGCCGTGCTCGCCCTATATACTGCGCGAGAAGCCGGTCTACGACGGGTAGAATAAGCAATACCGCCAGGTGGGTTGCATTCTGTAGAGATAGGAGATAACCAGACTGCCCAAACATAAGCATCTATGAGACCACGCCGCATGAAGGGAAGATACCTGCGAGAACGACCAGTCAAACACCCGCGATGCGTAGATGATCAGCAGCGCCATGACACCATCTCCCAAGCACCGTAGTGCAAATCCCAGAAGAATAATGACAAGACCAAATTGCCCCTTGAAAAGGACCATGGCAGTGCGGATCGTGTGCAGCATGGACTTGGCCTCTGGTGCAGGCGCAGGATCAGGCCCAGCATCGGGATGGGCCTCTGGCCCAATGGGGCGGTCATTGGGAAACAGCAGAACCAGGAAAAATGTAGAAAAGACCAGGCAGGGTCCTAACACGACCGACGCCCAGAGATGTTTGTTCATGATGGCGGAGCTGGCCATGTAGCCAAGCACAGTGCCCGAGTACGCCGCTGCCTCCATGAGGAAGAACCGCGTCGGTCTGCAAGCATCAGAAAGAAGATCGTCTCTGAAGGAGAGGTACTAACCGCAGTTCTGCCGGCGAATAATCCGCAACAAGCACGTACAGCAACGGGCCGCCGACAGATGGCCCTCCACCGATCAAATACCCCATGGGAGTCAGATAAATTAGCTGCAGCGGCAGATTTCGACCAAACCAGCAAACAAGATTGAACCAGACGTCGCACAAAATGATTCCAGTGATGGACAGTAGCAGGACACGTTTAATACCCCAGTTCTCTGCGAGAGCAGCATAGGGGACCCCCAGAAGCAATCCAGGCAGCAGCGTCAGGAGCCCGACGACGCCGCGGAGCATGCTGAGAGAAGACTGAACGGGTTCAATCTTGCAGTCGAGCTCGTCTGTCCCGGCGCGAGTGAGTCCTCGCTGGGCGTAATGGCGCTCGCAGAGCAGGTCTTGCAGGATGCTCGTTGTTGGGGGCACCGACACGGAGGCCCCGCCATTGATGATAAAAAGGGTAATGAGACAGACATAGAAGAAAAACCTGTTGTTCTTTTCTTTATCGACGGCAGAAGATGATGGTGATAGTGATGGTGATGGCGGGAGAAGGGGGGTGGTTTCGCTGGCGGACATTTTGTTGGGAGAAGAAAGTCTGGCTTTCCTGACAATCCAAAGGCGACTATAATATTGTCCAGATGTATAAGCTGACATGTGGCGGAGTAATATAACCCCCTGATCGGTGCGCGCACTCAAATTGATCCGCGCGCCTTATCGAATTTAGACGAGTATAGTTAATACTGATATTAAAACTACTTTATCAGAAGCATGTATGCAGTTGTCTTTGAAATAATGCAGTATGAGGGAAATTCTATTTACAGTGGACTTTGAAAAATAGTAAAATTAAAAAATTCAACGCACAGCATATATAATATACTGTAAGAGCATTGTCCGGGCAGGCATACTCTCAACTTGACCATAAGGTCACTTTGACCAGACCCATAGTCCAGTCTGCCCGGATCGTACCTATATAACTGGCTTACCGTGGCATACCTTGCTTGTAACTCCAGGATAATCACCATGGTACTAATTCTAACCAATATTATTATCCCAAGTACTAGCTCTTTAAAACCTGGAAACAGGCCTTACATAAATAGATAATATCTGAAATACTTGAGAGCAACTCCTAGGCCATGCAGAAGTATATGGTTATTATTCGAGAACCTATACCTTTTAACATGCTATCAGTAAAAGTAGGCTCAGGGTATATTGAATATGGTAGAAAGGTAAATGATATATATCAAATATAACTACTAGCAAGTGCCTGCACAGAAGTAGTAGTTTATCTTCACTAAGGGAACGTATGTGAGCGCTTCCAAATGTAGTCGGTTTGTCTCTATCCAGGCCGTTCCTCCCACTGCCACTCACATGGGCTGTTCTACAGGGCATAATCCAGCACTGATTGAAGCGTGAAGATGAGGCCAACGTTGTAGGATTATGTTCTCAGTTACAGCCCGTATGATCGTGTATAATCACTTTTAGGCCAATATAAAATCGTTACGTACGTCTTACTGCTACTCATGCCATTCAACAATGTCAAACTGCACATACAGAAATGGCCTGGGGCAGATTATCAAAGACTCTCTGCCTCCTATTTAGGCCTCTATCTTGCTATAACCTGTCCTCCTCCGTTCTATCAGTACCAAACATCTACGCCATGAGGGAACTCGATAACGACCCCAGCTGTATTGGCACATGTTTCCTTGAGAATTAACCTACCGCCGAATGCACAAGGGAGAAGGGCCGTATGGTGCCGGGCAAGTACCTGGCTTGGCCCACAAAGGACCAATGCCTTTCAAGGCACTCTATGTCAGCCATATAGACCACTACCCATAGATGCGACTCTAAATATTGGAACAACAACCTCCAATAACGGATGACGCAAACTTTCTGGTATTCCACGGGTCAAACAGTTCTGTATGTCTCTTTTGGTGATGTCTCTTTTAGTTGCGCCTACACTGCGAACCATTCTATGATTTATGGCAAGATTGAAGTGATGTCAAGTAAAGTGAATATGCCTACTGATGACGCTCATGTTGGCCATCATTTAGTCATAGTAACACTGGTGCTACTCCAGTTCAGTGCCCTGCCGGAGCTCTGTTCATCTGCTTCTAGGACCGCGAGAGACACTTCAGAATGTAAGCAGTTTCACTGTTGAGCAACCTCAGTTGAATCGCGGCCAGCTCGACTCACCTCCCATTTATTCATACAACGTCACTGAACTGACTCGTCAGAACGGTCTTTTTTCTTACCTTGCTGATCTACATTATATACCCATACTAATAACAATAAGAGGACGAAATAATAGCCCGTTTCATTGCCTGCTCGACACTCCGACTGGAACTGTCAAAATGCCGCCGCAAAGTCTCGACTCTGGCAAATCTTTAGCAGCGTTACTCTCTGCCTTTAAATGATAGGGAGTCGCTGACCAGCGGCTCTCACAGCAACTAATACCACTATTTGGTCATGCCGGCATACACGGACCCACCGATTACCTCCAACACCCTTAGCCTCGGCTTCAGCCAGCGTTTTAGATGATCTAAGGATACTTATCACCCGACATACACCCGTAAACCCATTCCATTTGTGGTGGCTAACATGCCAAGGCATCAACTCCGTTCATAACAGTAGAATCCTTAGATGGCGTTCGTCTTCGTAGATCAGCCCTAGCGGATAGATTGGAATCCTCCCGGCGAAACGCTGAGCGTCTATGTCGGTTTTACTCTCGACAGGGCAGAGAGATGACTCTTGAGTAACCCTTCAGAAAGAGATCACCGCTAACTCTTGACCGGTCATCGATGGCACCGCCGAACTGGATCAAACCACGGTCTGGATCCATTGCGCTTCGTGTTGAACAAAATCCCTAAATATTACCTTTGCAATTACGCGAGTTATACTGCTTTAGACACACTCAATCCAACCTCGACCAAGGTTGTATGGCTGGCGAGTACCTCTCTGCTGGGTAGAAGACCTGGACTGGCGAGATGCTTCCGGGTATGCCGGGCGGGATAACCGGCAGAGGAAAGGACCTTGCGCACAGGCAGTAGCCGAGGGTTCATCGACTGTAGACTCCGGAGTAGTCCCATTCCAGATTATTCCCCGTAACATGACGGGAGAATGTAATCTTATAAGTTGTCAAGAAGGATCAAGTAGAGGCCTGAGCACCGCCAGAGCCGTAAGCTTAATCACGTGACACAGGCCCTCGAGATGTGACTATTCCTGATACAGACTAGTGAAACAACAGACGTCAGCCAATGAGATCGTCAGGTGCTTCTAATCAAGTCAGTGCCGTATTTCGGCGGAGACAACATACCTGCCACATGTCACGACTGTACTGGGTAGAGAGGGCGAGACTATCGCTGGAGATGGGTGGCCCTGGCAGATGCCACATCTAGTCAGTTAGAATGCTGTTTCATCCCCTTACAACTTTGACGCGGGACAGTATAGCACGCTAGAATGGCTCTGCTGACACTCTCGGTTAAGAGGACATATTGGCGATGCTTCAGAAGGCTTGACTGGCTTCATTGACTTCATTGGCTTCTTGACAGTCAAGGGGCGTTGGGTGACCAGTGGTCCTTTGCATTGTTATTGTGGATGCCGGTGATCTATCGGGCACTGCCCCGGCCTTGGAGCCGTGTTGGAACTAACTGAGCACTAAAGAGTAGGCGACCGCTGGCACGTCATCCCCAGCGCAACCGTCTCGTGCCCCTCTCCAAGCGAGCAGTAGTCTCTTTGGTATGGATCCTCAATCGTCAGCGTATTCGGATCCTTGTCTCTCGTGCCGTCATCTGATCCCTGCGGTCACGGCGCAAGTCCGTACACACCGAGGCGGGCAAGCTCGATAGCCTTGATTTTTTTCGATAACCTTGATTTTTTTTTGAGTATACTGTTTCCCTCCCTCAGCGCCATTGATCTTTGAGTAGCGCATCAGGAGTTGCTTCTTGGTATCCCGTAATTGACCCCTAAAGCGAACTCATTCGGCAATCCCCCTTCATTCCCTGAGGATACTCTGTCTGATTTAGCTGGGATGATCCTCGGCGCATCGCGACACTTACAAAGCCGTGGGTGACTCGAATTTCGCCTTCGTCCGAGCCGTTAGATCGAGCGTTTCCACTTGAGACGCCGACTCGAGGTCTCGTCATCTCGTATTCAGGGTCTAGCGGCATCTCATCCGAACTCGCGTTTCTGAAAACGGGTCGCTTCTGGCTGATCGTGCGTTGGGCATAGACAGGAGGGTAGCGGGAGACGTACGTCGAGTTGTTGCGGGAGAGGAAGGTCTTGAACGGTGGCAGGCATCCGACAATGACCGCTTGACATGGTTAGCAACGCGAGATCCATTGGTGTTGCGGGTTCAGACATACAGATGGAGGACTCAGCGATGCCCCAGACAGCCAGGCCAACAGCGTCGGTATAGGACCGGCCCAGGATATTGATGGCCCGCACGACAGCGAAAGCGATGATGATGCCGCCTAGCGAGAAAACGACCAGCAGTCCGAGCTTCTGGCGTAGAGAGATGGTCGTTGACCACACGATCCATAAAGCCAAGGTCATAACTGGCAAGTCAGAAGGCGATTGACATCAAGTCTGCGTTCGGGCCACATACTCATCAAGTCGCTGAAGATATCCACGGCGGTGCTATACGAGATGGAAATAAGAGACCCGCGCTGATCGATAGGTTTGTTGCATTGACCTACGGGATTCAGCACGCGCAGAGAATACGAACCTCGCCGTACATACCGAGTTTAAAATAGGCTGATGGCGGGTGGCAGTTGAGTGCAGAGGCCAGCCAGCAGCCGATATAGGCCAGGATACAGAATACCAGAATGGCCCACCACCAGCGGCGATAGACCGGCAGCTGGTCGGTGGTCTTCCAGAAAATCGCCAGAAAGGCTGCCTTGACGCTCCAGAGGACAGTCCAGAAGAGAGCGATGATCACAAACTCGTAGTGAACGTACATGACCGCATGGTGAGCGATGTCGCCGCCCTGCGGGGTCTGGACCATGTAGTAGAGATGCGGTGCCTGAAGCGTTTGCAGGATCGCATTCGATATGAGAAAGAATAGCGCGGCGAGGATGGCATAGTCGTCTGCCAGCAGTCGCTTTAGTCGCGTTAAACGGATGGCCAGGCGACAGCCGGTGAAGAGGATCCCCAGCCCGGCGCCTGTCCAGGTCACCGCGATCAGCCCTCTCTCCGACAGATTCGTGGAGGAGGCCATGCTTCATCCGTATAGTACTTAAAGGGACCGAGGGCTGGTGAGAGGGACAAGGCTTCATATTTCAAAACCCAGCGCCGGGCCTTCGTCATCAGCACCATCTGCACACCTGCAGAAGGCGCAGGAACCCCGTCAGGATTCTGTTGAAGATGGGACGCACCCCTGCAGTAGACAATATCCTTGATAGGCGAGGTTACATTAGCAGAGGCCCTGGCTTTCGACAGCCATGGCCAGCTAATTAAATTAATCAATGCGTAATGAACTACTTGACAAGTTGCTTGATTAGCGCACCGACGCGGAGATGAATAGTACGCTTAGCCACTCGTATCCTCGGCTTTGAGGCCGTTCCTCCGTTCGATAAATCCAAGCCATGCTGCTCATTCGCAAGCTTAGTTTTCTGTTCGATAACCCTGTAGTTGCAGCAATGAAGTCAAGTTTGGGGCTGCTCGTTTTAGCCGGCCTCGGCCAAGCGTCGGCCTCGTCGCACGCATGTAAATGCGTCGGTATATCTCTCTTCGCCTCCAAATAGGTGCTGACCCGGTGCAGGCGCCGCATGATAGCTGCTGGAAGAAAATCGATTGGGATAGGCTGAACTCGACGGTGTCTGGAAAGCTGATCCGCAACCTGCCCCCGGCCGTCTCCTGCTACCCCGGCCCCCTATACAGCAAGCAGGAGTGCGAGTACGTCGATGAGCAATGGTCTAACACGACATTTCAAATGCTGGAACCCATTGGCTACTGCTATCCCGTCGACGACAGTTGCCCTGTCGTCCTCAGCGGAGCCCAGGCAGGTGACTGTCGCTTAGGGTCTTCTCCAGTATACACCGTCAATGCGACGGAGCCAGAGGAGTTGGCGGCAGGTATTGCATTCGCAAGTAAAAATAACGTTCGGCTTGTCGTGCGAAACACAGGCCACGATATCCTTGGAAGGTACGTGTTTTATCTCTTCACTGCGGTACTTTTCTAACATAATGCAGGTCTACGGGCTACGGATCTCTTCAAATCTGGATGCGATACCTGCGCAAGGGAATCATCCACCACAAGTCCTTCGAGAGTCGTTGCGCCAAATCCGACTGGAAGGGCGCTGCGTTCACGGTTGCTGGTGGCTACGTATGGGACGACGTCTACGAAGAGGCTTTCGCTCGTGACTTGGTCGTCGTCGGAGGAGGCGATCCTGTATGTTATCCTCAGATACTCTATAACTATTCTGCCACACACTGACATGTCCAGACTGTCGGCGTCATTGGAGGTTACATCCAAGGAGGCGGCCATTCTCCCGCCATGCGCGATTTCGGCCTCGCAACTGACCAGATCCTCGAGGCTCAGGTCATTCTTGCCGACGGGAGCATAGTCACTGCAAACCCGTGCTCACATCCGGACCTTTTCACCGCGATTCGCGGTGGCGGCGGTGGAACGTATGGAGTGGTCATTTCTCTCACCATCAAGGCGTACCCGTCAACGCCAATGGTTGCTCACTCGCTTGTGCTATCGTCACCAACCGACCAAAACACAAGCCAGCTGCTGGACGCTATCACGGACCTCTATGAAGCCTATCCTGCACTGAATGATTACGGATTCTCCGGTTACGGCTCATGGTCAATCTTGGACCCGACCACTACTTACGGCAACTCGTCCGCAGGATATCAACATGCGTTGGCCGCAAGAAACAAGTCACTGTCCGAAGCCAAGGCTACTCTGGCGCCAGTCCTGAAGAAACTGTCGGCCTATCGCTCGGTGGCCGTTTCTGTTAACTGGTTTGAGTTCCCCTCCTACGCAGCCTACTACCGCACGCTGTCTGGAGTCCACCAGCAAACTGGGTCGCCTGAAATGGCACTTGCGTCTCGTATGTTTGACAAAACTGCCCTGACGGCCAACCACACTTCGCTGCGCAGCTTGATTGGGACTCTGGCCGGGGCTCCGGCTGAAACGACCATCAACCAGGTCATCTTGGTCGGTGGCGGCAAGGTCCTCGAGAAGCCAGAGTACAGCGGCACACACCCTGCCTGGAGATCAACGTACCTTGTCCACGAAGTTGCCCGTGGCTGGCTGGAGTCCATGGGAGAGGCGTATGGGAACAGTGTCAAGAAAGATATCACCTACAACAAGTATGCGGCAATGCGCCGCTTTACCCCCGGAATGGGCAGCTATATGAATGAGGTACATCCGCCCTTCTCTTTCTCAAGGCACTTAGGCTAATACTATCCCAGGCCGATATAAATGATCCCTGGTGGCAAGAAGACTTCTACGGTGCTGCCAACTACAAGAGGCTTCTTGCCATTAAGAACAAATATGACCCCGACGGTCTTTTCTACTGCCCAACCTGTGTCGAAAGTCCATCATGGTCCGAGCACGACTTGCCTGGTCTGAAGTTTGGCCCGCTCTGCTCCCGCAAGTGATATAAATCAAAGATGCGGGGCTGTAAGATAGCTGTAATCTACCTGCTATGTACTTGAATTGGTAGTGGCATAATTAGACCGCGGCCTATCCATGAGTTCTATATAACAACCGTTATCCATTTTTCCGTGATATGTCCATAAGGGCTGGCGTCGATGATTGCTGCATGGAGTTCAATGTGCGCAACCGGCCACAAGATCTGGCTCTAATCCAGTGATGTACTCGGAAATTTGTGTTATTTTTGGCATTCCTTAATGATATGCATGGGAGAGACGCTCATCCTGGGAGGTTCGGGCTAAGTACTGGAAAAACCCTACCAGCACTGCTCTCGGGAAATCCGGCTGCTTCGGCATGGATAAGGGTTGGGTGGCAAAGAATTGTTTTGTAGAAGTATACCACGAGGTATTGAATAGAGTTTTGCCACTGTGGACGGCACCGTTAACACCAGATCTGGCTTTCCCCCAAGTAGGTTGAAGAGTGGTAGTTAGCGTTCGATCCAAGCTGGATCTGAGAAGGGCGCACCCTCCTCTGATGGCAGCAAAAGCCAGGATTAATTTCACTAGGTACCTTATCTCCGATAATGAATTTCATTTATGAAACACCGTTCGTACCGGTCAAAAGCCCGCAGATCGCAAAGGGCTCCATGGAAGAGAGTATTTTGAGTGGCCAATTCACTTGCTATATAGCGGCAAAGGTGAAAAGCACAATGGCATCCTGGGTGCTCAGATCGACTATCGCCTGCACCGTGATGCACGACATGATGTCCAAGGGTAAGCTTTCGGTCAGGACGTTGTACAGGGTGCCCAAGGCGTATGAAATGTATAGCTCGCTATGGATGAAGTGAATGCTACCTTTCCATGTGCGAGATTTCAGCTAATTCATAGATAAAGCGTGTCTGCACTGCGGCGGGAGTTAGGGTTTGCTAGATCTACCCGCAACCCATCTCCAGCTAACATACGTCAAAAGAGCTCCCCACCTGAAGAGTGGTAATTGTCATCGTCCTCAATAGATTGTTCCTGTTGCATAATTTCTGGTCCTTCAGAAGTCCTGCAAGGCGTGCTACTGATTTCCATCCTGGATCTAAGGTATCGACATATGATTGCAGCAGAAATACGAGGACAGATATGGCAATCAAGGCTTGAATAACGTCATTCATTATCAGGCTACTCTTGTGGAACATCTCGTCCAGTCAGATCTTCACAAATCTGTTCTAGAAATATAGGCAGATCATGTTCTGTTACTTTTATGGTATCCTGTGAAAGCCCGATCCTGTAACGGGCGTAGGTAGTATTGTTTTCAACTAGCTGTCCTGTATTCACGAATATCACAAGCTTAGAGAAAAAAACAAAAGATAGAAACGCAGATATCTTCCTCCTCCCTTTTATCAACCTTTCCCAATCATACGTCAAGACTTCCGACTTCCCGGACTTGCATGCCGACGGATCTCTTTCCCGAAGTTACGAGGACGGATCTCTTTTCCTACAAGGCCGCAATTCCGAGGCTGTACACTGATGTTGCAGAAACCTTATTTAGAACCAGGTTGAGGGCATGGCCGACAACCAAGATCCAGGCCATAGCCTGTGACAGATCCCAGTTGCCTTGTCAATATTGGTAAGAACTTTTCTGCATTTCCTCAATCCCTTCTCCCTAGAAAAGACGCTCGCTCTGAGCACACCTTGTTCTTTAGAACATCATAAAATCTTTCAGGAATTGCTAACTTCTAAGTCTACCAAACTACTTACCCGAAATATGCATTTTTCGCGAGGGCAATCTGTGTATTAATCAATCCAATCAAGCAGCATTTATCTAGTTCCCGGAAGACAGTCATCATGCTCATTATGTGTATTCGCCAAGAGGCTGCCTTCTACAGGCTTCAGTAGGCCGAGATCAATTCTAGGATGATAATGTTGGCGCTGTTATATAAATCCCCAAACCACTGGTTGATCATTGCTGCAAATATATTGCACCATCAACTTCAGCTTATTACTAGCTAATAAGAATATTTACAATATCTAATCCATCGCTGGACTAAAAGTTTGCATTTTGGATATAAAGATAAAAATAATAAATGATTATTTACAATTATACTACAACCTACAGCAGGAAAGCATACCGACTCTATTAAAATATATGTTATAGGTGTTAGCCTTATTGTAGAGACTTTATGGCTTAGATGTGGGTAGAAAGAGAAAATATGCAGGTAAGAATTAATCTGCTAGCAGCAGGAATAGGTAATTAGGGTTAGATGTAAGGTCTCGTGTAAGACGGTCAGATATAGGTAGTCAATATAACAATATTGCGGGGAATTGGGGTAATCAGTGCTTTCCTATCATGGATTCTCTGTCTAGAGCAGCCTATTGATTATAACCTAACCGTATGTGGTTGTCGATGTCAATTTCATGCTCAGGTTATACCCGGCACGATCTAGGCAGATTGCTTGTAGAATAGACGAAGACGCATTTATTGCAGAATATTCGAGGCCAATACTAATAGATTGAGAAAGCCCAGTGAGAAGAGAAGCTCATCGTCAAGATTGTTAGATAATTTCGTCTTGTGCGCCGGTTGGGCGAACAATGCAGCAGCTGTATTGGAATAAACAAAGTTTAGCAATGATGGCGCGAGTGATCACTTAGACAGGAAAGACCGCATGAAATGCGAAAGTCAGGCAGACCAAAATAAAAGAGTCCATTGGCCCTTGCAATTCAGGGACCAGAGTAAGCCGTTTCCGCCCCGGGGCCAGGAATGCAAGGCTGGCAGTGGCATAAGTAGCCTGGATAAGCCCTAGCCCAATATGCCATAATGGCCCCCATTCGCCCGAGCAATGCTGTACAACACTACTGCCTAAAATAGCGATACAGTCAGCCCGTATGCGGTCAGCCCGTGATCATGGGAATTTCTTCAAGAAGTCAGGTCAGACAAAGCATCACACTTTCAAACCAGCGTCTATACCAGGAACCCTTATTCAAGACAGGACACGTTCTGGGTAAAACAGTGTGCGGCAACAGCACGGTCCTCTACGGTCCTTATCAACCATGCCGGTACGGCTTCCAGGTCGGAAATCGCAGGATAAGGGGCCGGCAACCGAGATGACTGGCGGCAATCAGCTTCCCCCGACTGATGGCACTGAATGTGCGATTCAGACGGTTTATGAAGGGCCTCCAAAGTGCGCTTGTTGCAAGAACTGGGTAACCGAATACCCCGGCAGTTCACGTACAGTGAATGAGCAACAGCAGCACCTTCCGACGAAGCGGATGGCGTTGACTGTGCGTATGGCGAAGAGCCACAGAGACGGTGCCGGTAACGCCTTGACACTGCATTCTATTGTCGTCCAGAGCCCGTCGTTGAAGGAGACATTGAGCGAAGTCTTCGAGGACAAGGGCATCACTTCGCATGCTCTCAAGAAGCTTGTTTTCTATGCCCCCTTCCATCCATTTATATACCGCTGGAACCGTTTAGGCGAGATTCTCAGACGACAGAAAAAGAGAGGGCAGGCAGCTGCAGCATATACGCAGTTGCTTATCGACGTGCTCAGAACAAGGCTCGAGGGTACGGTGGCGGAGATCAACAACCTATTACACCACAAGATTATCACATACTCTATGCTGTGGGCACTCTTTGAACCAGACGTCCTTGTCGTCTCCCAGGTTGCGGGGCATGAGCGG
The DNA here is from genome assembly GCF_047715535.1 of Aspergillus foveolatus. Classification (NCBI taxonomy): domain Eukaryota; kingdom Fungi; phylum Ascomycota; class Eurotiomycetes; order Eurotiales; family Aspergillaceae; genus Aspergillus; species Aspergillus foveolatus. Next base: position 195,332 of record NW_027396108.1, on the reverse strand, counting down.
TTGTTCAAAGTACGCAGTTGCGAGTACAACGACGGAGAAGGTTGTCTTAAGATTGCCGCCCGGTTCGTGGACTGGGACGGCAAGGGCTTTGGCTATGTCACGCAAGACTTTGAGATCCGTCCCTTCAGCGGCGACAAATCTATAATCGAACTCGACGTCTTCCCGGTCATATTTCACCCATCAAGAGAAGAGGTAGAGGCTAATGCGACTAGCCGTGGCGAACGCTTCCGGGATCTCTGCGGCATTCGGTACGTGGCATTCTCGGGTTTGATTCGGTATCAGGTGGAGTGGAAGGAGATTGCAAGGAATGTGAGTCAGTCCATCAAAGATTTGAGAGATCCTCTACTCATCGTTGGTGACTTAAGCTTGACGATCGCGTTGTCATTGATGCGGCCTCTTATTTTGAGACGGATTACGAACACCGTATCGCGTTGATGCCTCTAAATTCGGACACAGACGCGCCCCAGATTTATGCCGTGGATGAGCAGCACTGTCACGAGAGCGTGACGGAACCCGAAGGGAGGCAGTACACTATGCGTCAACGAGAAGAGCAGAGGAGCGATGCCAGATTTTCCGAAGAAGCGTCTTCGACCCGGATCACCAATGGCAGTATGCCTATCCTGGCTGCACCTGTAAGCGGCGACTCACACGGTCCCATGGAAGAGGTCATGGAAGAGCACTTACGGCTTTGCTCCCCTTATGTCCGAGGCTTTTCACTGAAATTGAAGAGGTGGCTGGAGTTCGACCTAGACGGCATCACGGAGATCAAGTGGAATGATAGTGCCTTTGCTGAATTGATGCTGCCACCTGGTTACAGAGATCTGGTGCTCGCATTTGTGGCCGGACTGAGCAACGGCAAGGAGGCCTTGGACGATCTCATTGAAGATAAAGGTCTAGGTGTCAGCCTGCTCTTTGCTGGGAGCCCTGGCACCGGCAAGACACTGACAGCCAGGGTCATTGCGGAGGAGCTCCGGAAGCCCTTGCACATTCTGAGTGCCGGGGAATTTGAACAAGATCCGTCGAGTGTTGAAGAGAGGCTGAGGCGTACATTCATGCTGGCTGAGAAGTGGGATGCGGTGCTCCTCATTGACGAATGCGATACTCTCCTGCAAGAGCGGCCCTCTGAACGCCTTAAGCATAACAAGATCGATGCCGTCTTTCTCAGGTTGCTGGAATACTACCGCGGGGTCATGATAATAACCACCGGTCGAGCAGATACCACCGACAAAACGCTGAAAAGCCGCATCCATTTCACCATGCACTTTCCCGAGCTCAGTGCATCCGCTAGAAAACAGATATGGAGGCAGTCTATTGCTCGTTCAAAGGCGGAAGCGGCCATCACAGACAAGGTGTATGACCGGCTGTCCCAGCTGCCGTTGAATGGCCATCAGATCAAGCACGTTGTAAAGATTGCCACCCTTTTATCTTACCAACAAACGCAAAGCCTCGGGCTAGCACAGATTCGGACTGTTCTAAGCGCGTCACAGGAGGTAGATGCCGCCGCTATCGCAGGCATTTAAAGGAAGCGGAAATCGTCAGCGACGCAAAATTCCAGTTGAGAGGCGAAGTCAGAAGTAAAGCTACAGCCGAAGTTAGGGACCTTTTGCGAGGTGAAGTTGTAATGAAGCAATGACGCGATATTGGTAGTTGGGTGTGATAGTGACCTACAGTAATCCGCAATGGGACGGGGGAAGAGGGTGGAGAGGAGAGAATTCTTCCTGTTTTTCAGTTTGAAATCACATTTAACACACGAGCTGAAGGCTTTGCGCTTTTTAGCTTTGAATAGAAATCTTGAAATGCCATTCTGTATTCATAATGTATGCCTGGTTCTTCAATAACTAAAACATATGCATATCAGGTCCATTTTCTCCCTACAAGACTCCAGGATCAAGATATGTGACGACCTAGAATCTAGTATCATGAATACACTATAAATGGCCCCCAGCTAGCTATAACACAAGCTGATATATTCCAGGTAAACGGACAGGTGCCTCTATAACTAAGTCAGCATGGAAAAGCATTCTGGGGCGGATATTTGACAGCCCATGTGCCATGGGCCCATGTCGGTGTCAGGCAACACCCAGCAACATCTCTTGGAAATATCCCCAGTACGGTCAAAATGTGCGAGGCGCCAGGAAGTCGACGCCGACCCGCCAGCTCATCCCAATCAGAGGTCCGATCAGCACCCGTTTACTACAGGGCCCGGGCCCAACGGCATTGCTTGAGAGCCAAAGCAAGCGGCGCTGGTGGAGCTTTCCTGGCATCGTTTTGATATAGATCTAAAAAGCAATCCTTTCAATATCAATACAAGCTTTCATTGGTCGATTCTCATTAGCCATCGCTTCGTTTAGTTAGACACCCCAGATATACGGTGATGCCTTACATCAAGAATCAGGGAGGATAACCAGGATCTTGACAACCTCCAGCTTCACTGCTAAGGATCCTGTCATGACAAAGAGGTCTTAGAATCCTTGAGCTCCTGCTCAATTTCTCAACCACGCTATTGAGCATTATTGAAGAGGTCTTTGCCACGGCACAGCATTATTTAACAGCACTATCGTTGCTAGGGCCAGGTTCTTTATATCGGTATCAGGGAAACTAACCCCCACAGATGAAATTTTTGACGCGCTCGAGAAGCCTTAATTTTCCTGTCCTCAAGTAGAGCGACGAGCCCAGGAACGCAAAATCCGCACAGTATCGGCTCCGTAAGCCAGTTTGCCAGGATTTCCTTGCATCTACCAGCACTAGACTCCTTTTTCGGCTATTCCAGATGATGTAGCGATTTGATCAAGGCACCTCGTGGACTGCCAGTGTCCACAGTATCACTCCGGAGTAGTAGGATTCGTACGCTCAAATGTTGATTTAGAGTATACTCCTCTGCCGAGTCACTGAGCCCTTTGACGCTGGATTCCTTAGCGCTGGACTATGGCACTGGTTTGCTCAAGCTGAACAACCGGCCAAAGTGAGGGGAACAATGCTGGGCCATTTGACGGGGAAATCTATCCTGAGGTGCATATACTAGCATGCATTAGCGAGACAGACCCTGCATCCTGACACTGTCACCTCGAGGGCTAGAACACTAGTACAGAGAAAATGAAACCTGCCTGCTTACGGGCAACTGCCCATTCGAGATCTGATGGGCCAGATTTGCTGGAGGTGGGATGGTGCCTGATCTTCCCGCTTTAATATTGGCAGACCAAAGGAAGGATTATGTGTTTCATGATCCGCCACTGACGCCACTCAGCGCTTGCTCGGAATTTTATTACGTTGTTATGTAGGGCCACTACCAGGGCCGTTTCATGTTATTGTTTGTATCTTCAGCAAAGCATGCCCAGTGGCCAGAGCCGCTATGCCCCCAGCCCAAAATCCTCGTCGAGGAGCGATGGAATTTCCCTCGGAGCAAGCCGCCGTCCTGATTTTTATGATATACATACTCTGGGCACCCAATCATTATCGTTCATCTGCCAACATGTTGGATCCTGACTCGAATGTCTCGATCGATCTATTCGGCTCTCTTGACGTATCTCGCCATCGTGCCAGTCGGCCCACAGGACATGCCTTGGCCTGGCAAAGTAAAATTGTCCAAGGGTTGTATTTGCCCGCTCTTACCTCTCTTCGAGAGACGTCTCTGCTTGGCAGGGCTGTCGCGGGGTAGGGCTGGAAGCTGATATAAAAGCCGCGCTGGTCCTTGGTCTGGATGCTCAACTCCAGCGTCGATTCCTAACTGGCAGCCGGCAACTTCAGCAAAGCAGGCTTTGCATTACACTCCTTCCGAATCTTCTTCTCTGTCTCTCCTTAACACTCTTCTCGTGTGTCTGCCGTGCAGACCTTTTTGCTTATTTTCCCTTTTTTTTCCCTCTTTTTGTATATCAGAGGTGAGGATGGCTACCCCGGTTGTCTGCGGTAATCTTGTTCTGGGTGAATGGCTAAGCGATCTAGGATCATCTATCGTTTGAAACGGTTCCATCTCAATCATGGCCTCTCTAACTCTCTGGAATATGCCCATCCTGATCACCTTCCTCGTCGCCCTGGCGGCCTTGACCAACGCAATACCTCTTCGCCATGCCCACTGGGACCACAACCATCATTCAAGGACCAGAACCCTAACCAGTACTCATACCTTTGCTCCCACCCCAACCTCCACTCCAAGTGTTACGCCAACTGCCACCCAGGTCACCACTGTTGTCGACGCGGACGCAGCCGGCCCTACTACAAGCAGCAGCAGCAGCAACGAGATCTGGCAACCGGAAGTCGGTTCCCCTTGGCAAATCATCCTCTCCTCTGCTCTGTCCCCCAATACGGTCTCTAAATCAGCCTCACCAGCCTTCCCAATCTACGACATCGACCTCTTCGAAAACACCTCGCCCACGATCTCCTCCCTACACTCCCAAGGCATCAAAGTGATCTGCTACTTCTCCGCCGGCACTTACGAAGACTGGCGGCCCGACGCCTCCTCGTTCGATTCCTCCTCGCTCGGCGCCGAACTGGACGACTGGCCGGGCGAGAACTGGATCGATCTGCGCTCCGAGAATGTGCGAGCTATCATGTCGTCGCGGCTCGATCAGGCCGTCGAAAAGGGCTGCGACGGCGTAGATCCCGATAACGTCGACGCATACAACAACGGCCAGGGCGGTTTGGGGCTGACGGAGGAAGACTCTGCCGACTTTGTGAACTGGCTTGCTGCCGAAGCTCATGCGCGGGGGTTGTCGATCGGCCTCAAGAACGCCGGATCCATCATCCCTCGGGTTATTGCGAATATGCAGTGGAGTGTGAACGAACAGTGTGCTGAGTATGATGAGTGTGATGTCTTTCAGCAGTTCGTGGACGAGGGCAAGCCGGTCTTTCATATTGAATACCCGGAAAACGGAGAGGTCAGTACGTCAGGCGTGGACAAGGTAGCCCTTTGTGCGGAGTTCAAGGGGGCAGAGGGGTTTTCGACGGTGGTTAAGGATATGGATCTGGATGAGTGGGTGCAGACTTGCTAGGTAGCCGCCTAGCTAACAACGGTCTATGGTTTATTGCGGAGGGGAGAGATCATAAGGGTTGGGCTGGATGAGATGTGCTTGTAAAGCCGTACTGGTAGGACCTGGGCTTTTACAAAACTGGCGCAGAATGAAGCTATGTCACGGCCAAGCATACACTGTGCCTAAATTAGTTGTTCATGTATTCACTGTATCGGTGACTTTAGGAAGTCGGGAGCTCTCCGCTTATATAGCATTCTTATCGTAGCCCCAGAGAGCTTACAACAGCTTTGGGATTCCTCAATATTTACCGTGCCACCCTGTCCCCTCATCTTCTCCTGTTGACCAGATCTCTTCCTACTCGTCAATAATATCAGCCACTCAATCCCACCACCATCACGATCATAGATCTTTTTCAAGCACGATATCCTCCCCGATGCTACATCCTTCTCATTCAATCGAAACAGAGGAAGAGGTGGAAGGTGTTTGCATTGTGCTGATGAGCTTACTAAATCCGTTGGTCTGCCTTGTTCTAGAATGATGTCTGCTGCCTGCTGCAGGTAGAGCAACTGCAATGGGTGAATGATTCTTTGTCGGAGTCCTCAACTTGACTGGGTTGATTATCTCATTCACTTACTATCAGGCTTCTTGATTGAGCGCCATGAGGACTATAATCATATTGACGGAAGCATGCTGTGGTTGAGGGAGGACCAATTTACATCAGTAGATCTATGACCTCAACGAACCCTCAGGTGATCTCCTCATTACCATTCAGCGTGAAACCTGCCTGCGGAACCTCATCTAACTATTATGGGTTGTTCTCAGGATGATGGCAGATTGCTTGATATCGATCAACGAGGTTGCAACAGGAGCGGACAGAATGTATCAATATCCTTTCTCATTCTCTCTTCTACATCGCATCCTATCTATCTTATCCCAAGCCGACTCTGGTCCCAACATCACCAGGGAACCTCTGTCCCATCAATAACATTCAGAAACTTTCCCGACGTATCTTCGCGCGTGGCACTGTCAATCTGTCGACGACCTCGTATTAGTCTTGACTCTCTCGATTTAACCTCTTTAAAGGCTTATGTTATATCAAGTATGCTCCGACACTCACCGCAGCCAAGGTCTTCGTAACCGCCTCCTCGACCGTATTCGGCGCCTCCTTGAGGCCCATTATCTGCGCGCCTTTGTTGCCCATCTCAGTCTGGACGAAGCTGCACATGGCCTCCAATTAGCCCTGGGTTCCAGGAGTGCAATATACGATGTCACAGAAGGAGAAGGGAGGGGCAAACAGGTACGTACCCCGGATGAATCGCAAATGCAGTCAGCCATTTCTCAGACGCATGGATTGCCCTACGCAGGTGACAGTCAGCTCACCTCAGCCGAACACTTTTCTTTTCCGTTCCAGAGCAGGAGAAAGCACAGGTAGTGGGCACTAACACCGTAACCAAATTAACTCCTGCCTTGCTAATCGCATACGGGGCGACTCTATGCGTGCCGTACACTTCACACCCGCCAATCGAGCCAGCGCCCGAGCTCATACTCACCCACTTCACTCTCTTTCCATCATTAGAACCGACCTCAAGAAACCCCCTGAGTGCCTGGAAAAGTCTCAGTGTCCCCAGTGCATTCACATCAAAGACGTTCTTTACATCCTCGACGTCTACAGATGCCGGTGTGCCTGCGGGATACGCAACGCCTGCATTGGCGATCACAAGGTCCAGGTGCGTTATTCCAGCGGTCGTGAGGGAGGAAACGAGGTCAGAGTAGTGCGATGCGTTAGTGGATTCAAGCGTGAAGAGGAAAAGACGGCTGTCCTGGGCTGGGACGTGCGAGCTTAGGGCTGACAACGATGGGGCGGAGGGGTCGCGTATTGTGCCGAGGACGGTATGATTTGGGCGGGAGAGGTAGGCTTTGGCCAGGGCTTGGCCGATTCCTGTACATGTCTCCTTGTTAGTACCGTTCATTTGCTTGGGCTGAGAACTTTATGGACTCTATGGAGGTAGACGTACCTCTAGCGACGCCGGTTACGAGGACGACAGTTGAGTCTGACATGGTGGATGCCATCTATTGACCAGATAACCAAAAGGCACGTACTGTAGGGTCTGTAGTGAATGAACACTCGTTCATCTCTAGCAGGAACGATATATTTATACCATCCCATTGCAAGAGATATTATCCGCGGTGGAAGAACTGGTGGAGTCTGAATAGGGCTTACGTGCTCTGCTCCAGCTCGGCGGAAGAAAATGGACACTACCTTGCACGATCACAGCATTATTCAGCGCCGTCAACTATATACGCATACGCATACACTACAGACAGAAAGTCGTATTTTACATAGAGTACACATTTTAGCCCATTATTGGACTCCAAAATTGGGCGAAACAATGAGGCCCCCCAAGCTACGGCAGTCTACAGTGGGCGAGGATGGCGAGAGATGACTACCAAGGTAGACCGCTAGTGTGGAATGCATGACCCCAAGACAACTACAGTTACAGCCTGCCATTCACGAATAAGTTCAAGTGCAGCCTTATGACAGTAGTTGGATTGATAAGCTCTATCTAACAAAGCGCTTGGTAATAGCCCAGTCTTCCACCGAGCGCCAAGTCTCTTCCACCGAGCTTTTTCTACATTAGTAAGCCATACAATGCGCCCCTTCGGAGTTGCTATCGAGAGGGTAGGTGGCATCGACTCTAGTGCGTCGATGCCAGCCTTTAGCGCGTCGAAGCCAACTGGTTTCTGGTTGTTCTGGTTACTATCTCCTGATAGCTCGATACTTCAGGGCAGATTCGTTCTCTTTCTTCTCCGCTGAGGAAATCCACCTCTACTGACCTGACTGGGACTTCAGGTCTAGTCGAGTGCTCTGGAGGAAAGAGTGGCCTCCCTGTAATTGCACACCAGTAGATATAGGTCTTTCAGAGCCATAGGAAACTCCCTCAGCTTGCTGAAGGGTATCCTCTGAGGCAGCGTTTTTACCACGCTCGGAAAGCCGAGAGGCAGAGAAGCTAGTTCAGCCAGCTTCAGATTCCGCTACATTTCCATTCCTATTCCTGTCCCATATGAAGGCATGGCCAGACTCGGTCCCTGGAAGAAGCAGTTCCAGAACGACATGTCGAACCCCTGCATTGTCCAGTCATCGACCCCAATCCCAGCATCCGCGTACCATGGCTGCGGCTGTTGCGAAGGCGCCGATTCTTGTCCGTATCGCGGTCCAGTCGCCGGCGGTTCTCCTGCTGGCGGATGATTTGTTGCGTCAGTTACCAGTGGATCTTGGTCCACCGGCGTCGGCGGCCGAAATTGGAGTATATCCTTCCCGGCCACAATCTCAGCCGCAGAAGACGTACACGGGATAAATCCCCGTTCAATCCTGACAAACCCGAACCAGGGTATACAAAAGCGGAGACCCCTCGTGAGTGGCGGGGGACCGCGTTCCGTTTCCACTTTGACCTCCTCGGAGGAGCCGATGCTGTGTACTACATAGGTGACAGAGCCTTGCGCCGCCTCACCCTCAATATCAAGTAGACGGCTCAGCAAGTCGGCGGATTTGGCAATTATCCGGTCTTGGCTTACCCAAGCGATCTTTTGGAGGTTATCTAGTGTTTGCGAGATCATGCCGCGGTCGCTCTGGCGCTGATGGGCGAGGGGGTTGAACTCACCCGGGCTGCGGCTATGTTGGCGGAGATGAGCTAGGAGGAGAAGGAGGGCCGAGGAGAGGGTGAAGAAGTCGATTACACGGCAGGTATATGCAACTCTGTTGGAGTTGCCGAGAACGATGTAGCGGGTAAGGATCTCGCGGGATGCGTTGATGCAGGTTGTTTGTGAGTAACTTTGTAGTTGCTCAGCGTTCGCGAACCGTAGCATGTAAGGGATGTGGAGTTGGTTGATGAGGCCGTAATGGTTGATCTGGGATACGAGGCGCATCTCCCAACCGATAGAGCCGTCTAGTTGGGCTATGTTCGGCACCGTCCACCACTCGCTAGGCATCATCTCCGCTGCTTTCTGTAACTGGCTGTCAATATCGTGAATCTTCTCTACCGAATATATCCCCGCATCATTCCGCTCCAGGATCCGGTGAGCGATCACGCAATGAACCCGTTCCAGTTGCCCTAGCGGCGTATCAGCTTCAAAGGGCCCGCCGGTGGCCATACTGCAGTCCATCGAGCCTTGAGGTCGGCCCATCATCAAGCACATAAAACGGTCGATATAAGTAGCCCGATACCACAGGAACGAGCCGTCCACCTTACAATGACGGTCGAGCAAGCGCAATGAATGGCCCGGTCGGTGAATCCCAATCGCCTGGGCTAGGGTCATCGCCTTGCGAAATGCAATCCAGGCAGGACAATAATATCCGTTGTTTGCCTTGTAGCTTCCCTCCATCATCACGCATTCGATGCCCTCCACTGTGCCGAGCAGCTCGTCGCGACTGGTGACGAGGCGAATTGCCGTTTCGGCCAGCCTCTTTGTCATCACCTGCGGTGCCTCCGAAAGCCCAGTGAGCTTCGCGCCACATTTCTTGAGATCTAGAGACTGAAGTGCCATCACAATTCGCAGCATATACCTTGCTAGCAAAGCTGGGTGGGGAACCGGGTCCGGGATGTTGAGAAATAATCTACTTTCAACGAAGCCATGACTGTCCTTCTCCACGATAGGATATGGGCACGTTATAAATGCATAGAATAGAATAGGGATCTGGTCGAGTACATTGCAGATAATACTGAGATCATTGCGCGATGGTAAGCTGGCGTACAACTCCTGAGAGATGCTCGCATAAGGATCCTAGTCGTGGTCAGTAATACAACCAAAGATAGAACTGCTGGGTCTCTACGCACTGCCAATGACGTCGAAATAGATCGCCTATCACGCTCAGAATCAGCAATTATACGCTGAAAAGGGGATCCTGGGCCAAGTCCAGGAGAATCAGCGGCAGCCGGGCTGCTAGGCTCGGGCACTCGAGCCATGCGCAAACCTCCTGGCGCATTTTCCACCTCATCTTCTACCGGATAGTCTTGAGTCAAACATTTCGTACCGCGTCTTTGACATGCTTTACAGACGCCACCGGGGCTGTCCACAAGACTGCACCGGACCTTCCGCCGTTTACATTCCCAGCAGCTAGTTGTTCCCTTCCGGATCTTCCGGCGCTTCTTGGTAAGCACGGCACAGTGATTGCTTGAAGTTAAATAGGATGGCATTATGAGAACGAAACAAATGCAAGGTGAGAGGAAGAGGCGATGGTGTTTACGCTGGCTTCGGCGTTGGGTGACGAGTCGTGCCTAGTCAGGCCCGAAAAGGTATAGCGCTGATGTGGGGTGGTTAAGTGTAGAGTTGTAGAGGCCGCTATTCGGTCCCTACTGCTTGTTTACTCTAGTTTCTTTCGATAGATTTAGTGACCTTGTTGATAATTTTAGGCGTGTTTCTGCTCTCAAGCATAATGACATAAATTCCTGTCTTCTGGCGTGGTGAGTCTGAGACTTTGTCATTGCCGGCCCACGCCACCACTTGTATCAGAGCACAAAAACATTAGCATGCAAATACATGATGGGCATTCAATCGAGCGGTCTGGAATGCCTTCGCAAGTATACCCTTATCACTTGAATCTTAGCCAATCCTAGTCGACCAAACACGCTCATTCAACAAATTTCTCGGTGAACTTCCACATCTCCGCAGAATCATGTGTATGGAACGCAGCACCCGTATAAAACGTATTCCTGTATCCCTGCAGCCCATACAAATCGCGATAGAACCCATCGGCGATTTCCTCCGAAGAAACGTACAACGCATACGGAACGTGGGGACGAAAGGCGACTATTTGGGTCCGATATAGGATACCCTGCAGCGCGCAGTGACAGAGCGTTATCGAGTATAATCTGTCGGGCCTGCTTACTAGGTATCGGCGCCGACCCTCCTCCGAAAAATGCCGTCCAGAGATCTCGGCTGGCAGTGGGCTCGAAGACGTGTGTAGACGGCACGGGGGGCGATATTATACGGTGTCTCTGATGCCTTGTTGACGAATTGGGTCCCGTTGCCGGGGAGGCCTGACATACGCAGAACCGCCAGGAAGTAGGAGTTATTTTCGAATCGGCCGAATATTTCTGATTCACGCTCATCGAGATCAAAGTTTTCTAATTCCCCCAGTAATGGCGGGATGGTGACAATGACCTTGTCGGCTTGAACGCGCTGATGACCTTTCGGAGTTCGGACAACAATCTGCTGTGGCCCGGTGTCTTCAGCAGAACGCTGAATATGGGCTACAGTGCTGCTGAGCAAGAGGTCGTCCCCAAGCTCTCCTTCAGCGGCCCTATAAAGATCCGAGTTGGCTCGGCTTGCAGGTCTCAAGAAGCCAGTCTGTACACCCTGAACCACACCCAGATGGAATAATTTCATGACGTAGACGGCGGGGAGCTGGAGGACTTCGTCAAATCCCTTCATATACAGCGCGAGCGTCTCTATGGCTGCTTGAAGATCATGCTTCTCGATGAAATCCTGAAACGATAGCAACAGATCCCCGGGGACGGGATATGGGAGATCCCACCCGTCCATCATATAAGGGTATTGGATTAGTATTTGAGCGTAGCGCGTCATTGCCTCAACGACATTGCCGACAGGCGGGGCGACGGGCTGTCCTGTGAGAAAATCAAGTCGCCGGGTTGCTTCAGGGTCTCCGTTAAGGAATTCGGTGGTCAATGTAATGTTGAAATGCGCGAAGAAACTCCTGGAGATGGGGTAGTCGGAGTATACCCAAACGCCGTAGTCAATTGGCGTACCGTCAGAGTCTTAATATGTATGTGTATGTCCGCCTAGATGATTATCACGCTCAATTAGAACAACGGTATTTCCTTGTTCCCGCAGACGGACCGCAGCAAACGTCCCCGAAGCGCCGCCGCCGATAATGGCAAATTCGCGCGAGATAGTATCGTTATCGCCTGTGGGGAAGTCATCATTGCCGCTTCCAGGGGTAGGCAGAGCAGGTACCAATCCCAACAAGATGCTGACGAAAACCAGGAGAATTGTTCCGATTGAAGAATGCATGTTGCGGTGATGAGCTTATGTTGGTGGGGATGCCCATTGCTTATGCAGCTGAGCCCTGCGTTGGAAGAGGACGGCCAGCAGTGTCTAGAGCAGGAGTTCTCAGCGGGGCGAGTTACACTACAGCAGTCCAGATGATCTCGAGGCTGCTTCTTCGCAGCATCACCCTGGACTCGAACAGGTCCTCTGACCTGGCGCGTCCATGCCAGACCTCTCAGCGCGGCATGTGCCCGGAACTTTTTCTCACATATTCCTGCGCACCTGGGGACGCCTTCCATCCAGTACGCGCATGACAGTGTCAGGGCGAGTTATACCGAGTAGCAAACAGGTATACCCCAGGGTAAGCACGCCAATCAGCGAAACGAAAATTTACCGCGATAATGGCCGCACCGTCCGAGGTATGACTTGCACATGAAGCCGTCAATAAGCATCTGTAAGAATAGCATCTTAGAAGTACCTCGATATGCCATGATGAGGAATGAACTAGTGGCTCTATTCCCATGTCTCAATGGGACAGGCAGCCAATGAGGGCTTAGGGTGACAGGGGCGACAGGTATCACCTATAACTGGCGGTACACCCCTCAGCATTCCTGAGACGTACATGTGGAATTGTATTGGAGGACCTCGAGAGCGAGAAAAGAGAAACAGGCGCGAAAAATGAAGCATAAATCACTGCACAAGCCAGAACATTGTCTTAGTCATATGATGATTGTAGGACAAGCCCTCGGTGGCTTATAGTTGGTGTGCAGAGCCTGGTCCTCATACGGAGAATGCGGGGTCGGAGGGCCTCCGTGAGTTCAAGGTCCTTATGTTGGAGCTGATGGCGTAGTGATCGGCGAGACAGTAGATCGCGAGGAGAGAACTCACACGTAGTCCGTATTCAATCATCTCTCAGTCTCGGTCTTCATCCCGATGATTCCGCCCCCCGACTGCCCCTCGATATCCTCGGGTAATAGGCCTCCCTCCCCGCTTCACTCTTTTACTCCATATATGCCAACAACTTCTCCTCCAATTGCTCGAACAAAGCAACCAAGGCACAAGTAATAGAATGCCTCGTCTCAACAACAAAGTCGCCATCGTTACGGGTACGTATCCTTACACCTTCAGGTGAAAGAAAACACCCGCTGACTCCGATGACACTGAAATAGGCGGTGGCTCTGGCTTCGGCGCTGCTATTGCAACCCGCTTCGCGGAGGAAGGAGCAAAAGTCATCGTCGCCGACATTAACGCAGCCGGTGGCGAGAGCGTCGCCGCCCAGAATCCTGAGAATCTCGTCTTTCAGAAGGTCGACGTGACAAGCCCCAGCGATTGGGCCGCTGTTGTTGAGACTGCAGTCACAAAGTTTGGAAAGCTGGATATCCTGGTGAATAATGCGGGAACTACTTATCGGAATAAGGTACAGCCCAGTCCCGCTTCGCAGCTTCTTTTGGAAATGGCTAATAGCGTGCAGCCCACAATAGAGGTAACAGAAGCCGAGTGGGAGCGCGTCTTCAATGTCAACGTAAAGGGCATCTTTCATGGTACGCAGGCCGTCATCGCGAGACTGCTTGAGCAGGGCCACGGCGGCAGTGTGATCAACATATCCTCAACGGGCGCCAGCAGACCACGGCCGGGGCTGGTTTGGTATAATGCAAGTAAAGGGGCTGTGTCAAATGTAAGTTCTTTTCCTTCCAATTATGCTCTCTCATTTCTTGAAGGGAAAAGAAAGGCTCACAGTCACCGGCAGGCTACAAAAGGTCTTGCGGCGGAGTACGGCCCACACAACATCCGAGTCAACACAGTGTCACCACTTCTCTCGGGGACGGGCCTGTTTAGCATGTTCACTGGCATGGAGGACACGGAGGAGAACCGGCAGAAATTCATTGGGAACGTGCCTCTGGGCCGGCTGACTGACCCTGCCGACGTCGCGAATATGTGTTTGTATTTGGCAAGTGATGAGGGGAGCTTTATCAATGGTGCGGAGATGCTGGTTGATGGAGGAAAGTGCGTCTAATCCTGCGGTTGACCATTGTGTCTAGTGATAGATACTAGGTTAAATTCGACGGGTCAAAAATCGACAGATCCTCCTCGAGTAATCCCATCATGTACTGATTCCCTGAAAACCAGCTGCCTAATTGTGTCATATGAGTCTGGGGTCCTGTTGAGCCAAAACTTTGGGTTGCTTGGTAGCTCATCTCGCCTGGTGTTGCATTGGCAGGTGCAGGGGTGGCCCATCGTGCATCCCCAACATCGGAGGGCGCAAGACCAAGCGCACTAAGATATGTGTTGACCTCGTGGCCTACAGACATAAGGGTTTGATTCTCTTGCGTCTGGGCCTGCGCTTTGGCCTCGACGTAAAGTCGAGCAACGTTGCTTAGGACCTGGCAAAGCCGATGGAGGTTGAAGATCGCCGTTGAGAGCGAACAGTACGGTTTAAGCGATTCAACAAACTCTTCTAGCCGGTCGAGATCTTCCCAAGAAGAAACCTCAATTATGTGGCAGAAAAGAACGATGAAGGGAACAAACGGAGAATAAAGGATGCACCTGGCAAGTTAGAATAGCTCAAAACACTCGGGGGTTGTTTTACCAGTGAAGGTATGAGAGCTTCGTGGCCTCGTTGGCCTCCGTCAGCAGCGACATGCTCGACTTGTGTGCCTGGAGGGCACTCCTGGCAGCTTCAATGCATTCTTTGACAAACGTGCCCGGGGTGGCCGTCTGAGGGGGGATAGCGCGGTAAATCAGAGTCAGAACCGATAAGCGGCATACTTCATCGCATTTGATATACAAGTACTCGATCGGATTCAAGCCTTCCAGAGTAGGATACAGTTTCTGCTTAATGTTAGAACAATTCTGTTTGAGGAAGCGGACCACTGACCTTGAACGGCAGCATTACACGATCCTGCATTTCGGCAGCTAGCCAGCGGGCCTCTGCCACCCTAGCCATCTCGTCCTGCCGCAGTGCGGCTGGGCTATAGAGCTTTTGGTAAACCAGACCCTGGATTCGAGCAAGTTCTATCCACAACACTTCTGCAGATTTATAGATACCCACCGTATCACCTTCAAACGAAACCGGGACATCAATGTCATAGTCTGGAATGGTCGCAGCGCGCCCTAACCGCAATGCAAGCGCCCGGTCCATACAATAGATCGACCAGAACAAAGTAAGTCTGCGCTGCTTTTCTTTGGCCCCAACGTTTTCGATGGAGGACATCTGATGAAACCCCAATTCCTGGCATAGACGGGATGCGGTGGAAGTCAGAGTTAGGGCAAAGGAGGGTTTGGAAATCTCAATAGCATGGGCCGCCTATGCCCGGTCAGCGCGCGCTCATATAGGTCATATGGCCTCTACGTACCCCCATGGTAAGAGCCTCGATAGAATCTATGTTCGCGGGCATCAAAAGGTGCAAGTTCGCCAACGTCGTGTTCAGATTGTGTTTGCAGATATCAGCATAGCCCTGATACTCCTCTCGCAATGCGCGGTCCTGGGTTATAAAGCTCGCTGCAACGAAGACTTGGTACAGTCCTCCATTTGCCACAATGAATGCTGCATCAGAGTAGTCCTCTGTAGCAAAATAAACCTCTCGACACTTTTCAGAAAGGCGTTCAAATTGTACGAACGGACAGAGAGCCTGCAAGGACGTGTCGCTACCATCTATTATTGGTCAGCAGTAATGCCAATTGCCGGTTCTGACTGTACATACCTATGGCTTTGCGCAGCAGCGGAATGACAACGTTCATTGGCGGCATGCTCATCTCCCGAGGATTGCAATCGGTGAGGCGATTTCGCTTGGGTGGAGCAAACTCGCGAGTAGAGGAGGCCTGATTATCCTGCATATTGACGAGCTGCTTCAGAGTCGACAGTGCAGCGTTGATTTTAGAATCCGAGATTGGCAGCGGGCTGCGTGAGACAGCAGTCTGTAGGAAGTCACTAGCATATGCTGACTGGGTAGCCATCAACGAGTTGCCCTCGAACCCAGTCCGCGACTCTGCCTGGTCCATTGCGTCTTGTGGGTTGGCAGTATAGCACTGGGCGGAGGGGCTCAGAGGCCTGGAGACAGGCGCCGAATTGGCACGTATCTGAGGGCCACCTGAGCCTTGGCTAGACTTGAGCTCACGGAGAACCTGTTCAATTCCACCCAGTCGTTCATTGATACTGTCAATCTTCTTCTCGCTAGGGGGCATTAGTTCGGCACTCGGCATTTGCCTCATTCGGCATTTGCCTTGCATAAGAGGGAGACTCACTATTCGTTAGAGATTAGCACGCGTTTCCGCGGCTCCCGAGGCTTCTGGCCCGCGCCTGTAGAGCTACATATAATCTTGGATGTGCGGCAGTTCGAGCATGGTAACCGTTTGTCACAGCGAATCTGTCGTGAACATGAGCAGCGCCATACTGCCTATTTAGATAGATGCATACCTTTCTTTGACGGCACTGGTCACACTAGACAAACTCAGCTATCAGAACCAGTCCCTTGCATCATAGGACGACAGCCCCAATAAGGGTCCTGTTCCACATACCGCACGTCTGAAAACGGCCTCTTTGCCCTCGCTCTCCGGACTTTCAGCATCCATCCTGGCAGAGTGTCCATTCATCTTATCCAAGGTTATAATCGGACGATATTCGTCCAACCTTTTGGGTTTGGGCAAAGTTTTGTGTGACCTCCCAAGTCGACAAGTCTTCACACGGAGGCCGCGGACCCCGAGTGCCGTGGCTGCGGATCCTAAGGCAACAATGTTAAAAAGAGCTTCAAATCAGGACCTCAAGATACTGTTGCGCTTGTCCAGTCACCATTTGCTAGAGCATAAGAGGCAAATGATTATTTTTCAATGCTCGCCTTTGCTTGACAGAGTCAAGCTGGGTTCTAGTGTGCGGGAGGAGCGGCCATCCACGTTCGGCGTTTTGTTTAGAGCGGAGATCACGTGTACTTTGGCTATTGCTGCAGCCTGCATCGTAAGAGCCAGACAAGATCATGGAGGCTTAGTGAAAGCTCTGAATTTGTGCAATAACTTCATCGCCTGCCCTATTACAGGGCTGTCTATCATATTCTATCCCAAAATTCCAGGGAGCGCCTAATTGCTCCGGGTATACGCTGAAGTCTAGAAATATCTCTAAAGTTTCTCTATGTATAACATTCATGCAGAGATGCACAATTCGGCAGAATCAAGTTATCCATCCTCACGAACGCTATGCACTGGTGGGCCAGGAGTCACAATATCGCCCCGACCTGGGACGCCCCTATCAGGATGGAACCCATGGATCAACATATCCAAGGACGTATGGTGGTAAGACCAATTCATACCCTTCTCGCCATTGTAGCATAATCATGTCGCGCATATATTGTATCTCCATGTCTCAGCATCGTATTCATTTCTTGATCCCGATAACAGCCAAATTCCTAGGGCTCTGGCCATAATCAAAAACAGGCTCCACCCAGCACTCTTTGACACAGTCCTGTTCACGCAGGAATTGCCATCGGTCGACAGCAATAATGGCTTCGGCAACCGCAGCGCAAAATGACATTAATGTCCAAGTCACGCTGAGCCGTTTCTTCGTAGGCCAATATTCGGTGGCGTAGCGGTCCAGCTCTTCATCGGTAATTGTGACCATATTGTCTTTGATCTTCTGGCCGTAGACCGGATCACGGCTTAGCTTCACAACTGCCGCACGGACATATGCTTGAAACGAGGTGAAGGCTGCCTTGCGCAGGGAGCCAACAATAAGAGGGTTCCCCACGTCCTCCAGCTTCTCGGGTTCGGTACTATAAAGATCTTTGGGTACGGACGGTTTTGGCACCACTCCCCGATCCACTAGTACTCGCTGGAGGAGTGTACGGTAGTAGTGACGCGTGAAGAAATCTTCTGCGTCGGCGGTGCCCCAGTTGTACGGAGCTTGGACGGCCATAGATCGGGCGGTGATGTTCAGCTTCACACCGGTCCCACCATCGTGCTTAAATTCTTCCAAGCGTCTTGACATTGGGAAGCCATGAGGATCGTATGCGGCAGCGTCTTTTGACAAACGTGGATGCATGGTCCGCAAAACAGGGAGCTTGTACGTAGCAGGGCCAAGCCGCTCGGTCATCAGGTTATAGCAGCACCCAATCATGGCAATTGCCTTGACCGACGGATTCAAAACCAACGCGCGAACACCATGGTGAACAAGGTTTCCGCATGAATGCAGCGACACCACCATGACGTTCACATCTGAGGCCTGCTCAGTATTGTCTACGCCGTCGGTGGGTTCCGCTGAATTTTGGCTGCTCGGGGCGACAACATCTTTGATGATTGGCTCCAGGTAACCGTCCTTGATTTCATGCTCAATGTAGTTCATCGCACCTCGTGGAGCGTTTGTATTTTTATCCGTTACTGGCTTCTGAACAGTACCGCCGGCTTTAGGAAAAGTGCCGAGCTCATCGGGGGTCACGCTGATGTCGCGGAATATACTGATCTCCGCAACGCCCTCATCGTCGTTCCCAGTCTCTTGTCCGTCCACGTCGTCGCTCGTTCGCTCCGGTTGTGAGTCTAGCTTTTCCACTGGTGTATCTGGATCCTCGCAGGTCTTGCATTTATCGAGCTTCTTATTGTATAAGCGCACCTTCTTCTTCTCAGCCAGCTTCGCATAGACGTCCATCCTGTTGGCTCCATTGATAAACTGGTGCCTCCGTTCAATCGCAACGATGTTCCTGTTATACGGAGGACTGGCCAGTGTCCGCCCAAGATAATTCTGCCCAGATCCAAAATCCACAATGTGCGTAATCTCCTCGCCCCGCTCCCGATGCACGGTATCACATAGTGAGTTGACATATTTCGAGAAATGAGCGACCTCGTGATATTTCTTGACTTTCATCCCGACCGCAATCCGCGGCGGTATGGTCGCCTTCCCAGAGCCGTGCGGCGTAAACTCCCTGCGCAACGTAAGTCGACGAATCTGCTGAATGAACTCTAGCAGAGACAGCGGGGGGAGAACCGCGACGCCCCTCCACTCCTGCCCTGCAAGATCCCCCTGCTTGTAGGCCGCTAGCATCGGTTGGATATCGTCTCGCAGGAGCAGGTCGATGATGTCAGCAATATTGTGGCGCTCAAAGAACTGTCTCCAATCTTCGGGTAGAAGTGTAGTATAGAGGTCGGGCTCGCGCGTGAGAAAATCCAGCATATGTACGCCACCGCAGAGGTGCCGAAATAGGTCGGACGAGGTAGCAAATGACAGCAAAGCTTCGACGTAGGCGTCTGGATCCGTCCAGCCCTCGGGGAGGGGAAGACTCCTCGTGGCTGACATTATTTTTTTCTCTTTTTTTTCTTTTTTGTAGCGGGCAGGACTGCAGAGGGGTAACGGTTCGGAGGGCGAAGCGCAACTCAATGCGAACGGGACGACGGTGGGGAACGGGGCTTTCTAGAAAAGCACGACCAATAACATTTGGAGCATAGAGCAGCCTGAATTGTCCAAAATTCGAGGGAGAGTGTTGTTAGTGTAAAGTGAGAGTAAGTCTTGACTCTCCAGAGATTTTTGGCGGACAAACTTTTGCGCCGGCGGGTGGTTAGAAATGCAGTGCAATGCGGTGGGGTCGGTCCGACGAGAGTCTGGGGAGACTGCGGAGTCTACCCTCTCCCTCTCTTCCTAGATCCCCAAGCAGCTCGAATGGCCGCGTTCGCCACGACAATCCGAGAAGGTTATGTCAATTATGCATAATTACAGAACCGCCTGGGCTTAAGCTGATCGTCGAGAGATCGCCGCTACCTTCAGGAGCTCCTGTTCGAGTCCACCGGTTCCTGGCGGTGTGCCCGTCGCCATGACACCATCACAACAGCCACTAGTAAGCTAGCACTATTGGCACAGCGGAGAACTAGTGGTCCAGGACAGTTGCTGATCTTATCTATAGTCCACTCACAGGTTTCATATTCTTTTCCCTGATGGCTATCGCGGCAGTGGCTTCGTTTCTGTGTGACCTGGGCGCCTGGGCGGCAGCCTTGCATCCTTGATCATGGATATGTCAGGGCACGTCCCCCGGTGTTGCAGGGAGGAGACGAGACGGTAGGGATGAGACCACTCCACGTATGAAATATAATCCGGCGGCAACCTCCCCTCGTTGGCCCTTGGGCCTGGCGTCCTGCAAACTCCGCTCCTTGGTGCACCGGTCTGCGTCGCAGGGGGGCAGGCGATTCGTCATACCGTTGCACATGATACCTCCTCCTATCCTACGCTAGCTCTTGCGGGAATTTCTATATATTGAGCATTGCTTTTAAGGACAGGAGACAGGAAGGGCTTCAAGAGATCATTCAATGGACCATCTTACTCTTTACCCCCAGAACGCCATGCGAGTCGGATGAGGCCGGAACCATGGTAAGACCAAGACCGCGAAGAAAATAGCACGCGACACTAAATCCAGTTTACTTTCTAGAGATCAACTCGCCCTCAAACAGCTCTACCATTCGGATTTATCGCCGATATACTCTTCCAAATCATCGTCAATGGTGAAGTCAACACTGTCTTGACCCTCTGCCTTCTCAACAGGACCACGTATGATACCATCAAAGTCATGGAACCGTACATCTGCAAGTGCTTTATGCGCCTCCATGGCATTGATGCCTTCAGTCCAATATTCCCCCTTGACCCAGGTACGGGTCAGCAAAACGCGCTGACCGTGCATGCCCTCGTGAGATCCTTGTACCGCCATGAGCTCGCACGCCGCTTGTCCCGTCACATCGTCCCCGCCGTATGGGGGCCGTTCTACGACGATGACAAGGTGGAAATGAATTTCGAGGCCGAACGCAAGCTCTCTAGACGTTTAGAACGGGGCCTCCACGTGCTCTTTCACATGGCCGACATCGCACGCAACATCAAACGACAACCCCAGGAACTCCAGAAAATCTCGTCCTCTTCATCGTTTGTCTCAAAACGTTTCACTGTCCTCACCAAGCTCCTCGAAGAATACGGTGACTTTGACCCTGACTTCAACTTCGCCTTCCCGCTTAACAAGGCCAGGATCAATAACAAACACAAAAAGAAACAAAACTTCCTGTTCCCCTCATCCACATCCACCCCATCATCGTCACTAGACATCAACCACATCCACACAAAACATCACCTCACAGCTATCCTTAAATGGGGCCACGCCGAGTTCGAAATCGGCAAGCGCCGCCTCGAGTTCCGCTCCAATCACCTTACCGACACCCTCGAGGTTGACTTCCATTGTACCCTCCGAATGCTCCGCGAACTCCTAGAACGCATGCTCCTCCACCACGGGCCGAAATTCTGGCACAGAGACACAAGAAACGAGTACAGTGTTGTATCGTGGTTCCTTCTAAACCAGACACCGCGGAACCTAGCGAAACTCCTCCTTACGCCGCAGGATGAATGCTGCCACTATAGCCACTATGCCGACGCTTCGGATACGAGTGCAAGCAAAAGCACAAGTACAAGGAAATGTGTCTTTTCCGATCCCCTTGACGAGTACTGGGATGCGTGGAAGGATATCCCTAATGTTCACTGCTCTAGCATCGGCACTCCCATCTCTACTGTGCCAAACACAGCCGAAATCTCGGGGACAAGGACGGGCTCAGAGACGGGAACACACTGCAACTGCAATCGGCTTATCCGCAGTTGGAGCGTAAAGCCCGCACTCTTCGACAACCGGGGCCGAGAATTCAATCGCGCTGCGGAGCGGTATCTCAAGGAGATGTGGAGCCAAAGACACGTTGGATTGCATGAGGCGTTTACGATGGGTGTTATGGCGACAGTGCTCTAGGGTTCGGCTTGTTCTATTTCTACCATCCAGTCTATCTTCTTCGTTAAGGAATAGAATAACATTTGGGACTATAATCCAACTTAGTAAGAATTCCAGTTAAACATAACACCTCAAAAGGTTCAAGCTGGTGGCGAGGTCGGCTCGCTTTCGGGTTCATATTATGGTAGCGGGCCTGTCCGATTTATGTATGCGGGTGATTCGTAGCGGGAATGTGCAGGTAAGTGTGCAGTATGCTCTTGGTGATCGACTATTTTTCGTGTCTGCTTCGTGACTTGTGGCGGTGGAAGTGTTCAGACCCTTTGACAGGCATTTCATGCTACGCAGGTAAACGGCAGAGGTGCGAAAGGGCAGACCCTAGTCATTGGTAAGCGGATTAGCGCCTGGTTTCCTGTCTGGAGTCTATTTAACTTAGATTATGAGTGCGCTTGGTCTGTCTACATACGTAGGTAAGGAGAGAGGGAAGGACAGGGGTCACCCAATCATAGTTACGTAGTCCAGTCCTACAATTATAGAGAATTCATGAGGAGCCTGATGAGACTGTAGTAGTGCTATGATTCAAGAAAGGGTGTAGTAAGCATGTACGTAGTTGCGGCGTAAAGTACAGTAGGTGGATACGTTAGGGCTTGAAATCCGATTTGTTAAACCTCCCTCAGTCGACTGGTCGAGCCTACCATAAGAACGGTATAAAACAAATCGAGCTAGGAACCGAAATTCAGCGAAAGTGTAAATAATTCAGATCATATGAGGTGACATCACAGAGTTAATTCGTTCCCTTAAATGCAGGGGCACTGCAAGCACTAGCACTGGCTTTGGGTCCATCTATCATCGATCACTTACCACGTCCAAGTGAGGACCTTCCCATCCAGACAAGCAAGCGCTCGAGCAAGAGACGAAGTTCGACGTCCTACTGCACGTAGAATTTACCATGCTCCACTCGTTCTGTTACCCCGACAAAACGAGCTGAGCATGTACATGGATGAAAATAGGGATGGGTTGTGAGGAGACGGGATATCAACAGGAGGTGAGCGAGGTATAGAGAGGAAAGAAAGAAGATAAGTGTAGCTACCAAATATTTATTCGAGAAGTGAAATTCATCAAAGGGGTTTCCAACGCACGCCATGGCTCCGCAGAACAGGCAAGTAAACGAGTGTCGGGGTCCAAGGCCGGGTCGAAGGGGTGAAAAGTAAATCAAAAAGTGGGTATTGGGTGAGTAGGTAGGTACAATCGCAAGCTATGTGAGTTCCCCCAGACGGAGATACTAGGTTTTCATCTCAGAGCACCTAGCCTCTCGTGGATGGAGTCACAATCGTACCATGTGGAGGCTCCATTTAGTGCGCGTGGCCGTGCTGGTGACGCTTGTGGGCGGCCAGGTGGTCATGGTGACGCTTCTCAGCAGCCGGGGCGGTAGGAACCTGGACGACAGATGAAACGGTGCGGGTGACGGTGTTATAGTCTGTCGAGACAACGTCCACGCCGCCGACCTCGGTCTTCAGGGGAACGTTGTTTTCGTCGACCATGACAACAATCTCCTGCTCCACCCAGACAGTCTCTTGCGTGACAGTGGTCTCAACGTAAGAGGTGGTGGGCGTCGGAGTCCATGTTGAGGTCGAGGTCGAGGTGGTGGTGGGGGCCTCGGTGGTTTTAGCATCAGCGGCGAAGATGTTACCGGCGAAATCGCTGAGAGCGGAAGAGAGGCTGACGCCCAGACCCGCGTCCGAGGTGCTCTGGGGAGCGGTAGAGGTTGGGACGGCGGTTGAGGACTCTTCGCCGACGTACTTGATAGGGAAGGCGTACTCAGGGCCCCATTCGACGGCGATCTTGTTGGGGAGACTGCCTTTTACCTTTTCGACGTCTTCGCTGGACAGGATGTCGGGGATGTCAACGCTGCACAGCTGTTGTGCGAGCTCGGACTGGAGTTCGAACACGGGGCAGTCCTCGACCTCACCGGAGGGGTTGGTGCAGGTCTTGACAGCTTCCTCAAGAACGCCAGACTCCCAGCCGTGCATGAAATCGGCGTGGTAACCAAATCCAGTAGGGTCGCCGGTGGAAAGGGCAAAGTATCCGTCGCGGTCCTTGAAGGCGTAAGTGTTCCAGATGGTCTCGAAGAAGAGCGATACGATGCGGGTCTCAAAGCCCTCGGGGCATGTACCATCCATGACCAGCGAGGGGTAGGCAACGTGAGAGGCGTGGTCGTCAGAGTCGGTATCCTTGCCATTCCAGCACGAGGGGAACATGATTTCGAAACGGACACCGTCAGTGCAGTGCTCGTCAAGATAAGCCTTTTCCGGCAAGAAGTGACGACCGAGGGACGGCTCGGCAGCTTTGGCGTAGTTCAGGCAGTTGAAACCGATAGCCTTCTGTCGCAGGGCCGCCTGGCTAGCCTGGTCGCCCGTCCATTCCGACTTGGGAGGGTCGGGGATCGGCCAGGTGAAGTTGCGCTGGAACGGGTCGCCAGCAACCATGCGGAAATCCTCGGGGAACGCCTCCACATTGTCTCCGTAGAGAAGGTAGTACCTGAACCACCCGTTAGTGATTGTCTACGATGCGGCCGCAGATTGTCACTCACACAAGCATTCCTCCGACTTCGTCCACAAGCTCGGAGTCGCCCGTGGCGTTGTCGACGAAGTACAGGGCAGGGGCCCAGTAGGCCGATTTGTCCTGCTTGACACCGCACGAGGTGCAGTCTCCTCCAAGCAGAGTAGCCATATCCGCGGTGAGACCGAATCCTATTAAAAGTTCAGCGGGTGAGCCCCACGTGTTTCCAACCGACCAGCTAACCTTTTGATCCGTGAACGGTGTGGACGTGGTAAGACGGCTCGCCGGGTGAGATCAAGGGGTCCATGCGAGCGAGAGCGCTTCGGCCACGGCAGGGCAGACGCCAGAAGGCATCAGCGACGCCGGAGAAGGCGGCCAGACAAGCTACCAGGCTGGTGTCCAGGCGCATCTTCGAAGGCATGATCGTGACGATAAGGCAAAGGAGTGACCAAGGGTGGATTTCTTAAGGAGCGAAATGTGGTGAAGGTGCGTCTTCACGACTCAGTCGCGTAGCTATCGCTTGATGTTAGTCTTCAACCATAAAACATAGCGACATAGGATGCATGGAGTTTTGCCGTTAGATGGGGAGGAGAGTAACACTTGTGCCACTGCGCCGGGCAGTAATATCAAACGGGAACAACCAGGAGAACAAAGCAGGAGGGAGCGCATTCTCTAGAATCTCCGAGATTCAGAGACAGCCAAAGGAGCGAACGCAGCGACCAGTCAGAAAAGAAAGTCGCGGTTCCAGATCGACACAGTGGCTGGGAGGTGCAGACAAGGGAGGCTCCTTGCAGTGGAGGAATGCAGTCGGCACCCCTGCAGAGCCACGAGGCCTCAGAAGCCACCAAAGGTAAGGTCCAAGGAGCAAAAGAAGCCATAGCTGATCAAAAAATAATTCAAATAAAAAAATAAAATAAAAATCAATAGGACAATAATCATAATGATAAAAAAGAGATGGCGACGAGATGAACTGGGAGGGTTTCGTGGTCAAACCCACCACCGGGAGGAAACACAACAACCAAAAAAATTGAGATATCACCTACCTGCTAAAGTGAAGAGCGCCGGAATGAATGCGACCTGAAGGCAGTGTTAACGAAGAATCCAGGGACTTCAGCCGACACTGCGGACGTACAGACCTGAGATGTGAAGCAGGCCACACCCTTCAAACAGGCGGGTTAACGAGAGACTGAATAAAGCAGAGTAAGAAGTGGAGGAGAGAAGAAAAGGACGTGGAGTGTAATAATAATGAGCGAAGGACTCGACGGTAGCGTAGAAGAAGATTAAGCGCCGTCAGATGAAGGAATCACAATCATAATATGGAAATGGAATTGGAGGGGACCCAGACGAGAAAATGGTCAAACAGTTCCCATACAGGAGTTTCGCCTCGGCCAATCACCCACTCATTCCAATCCCAAGACTTCTGCCGGTAGACGGTGGTGGTAGACTACCCGGTAAGATATCAGAGACGATCCATAATGCTGCTCCCCGCCGCTAAGGTCGATGGGCTGGCAGCGCTATTGACTTTCGTTGCCAGATCCAACCGACAATGATGATCCAAATATCGCCTTTACTCTTCCTTCCGCTGCAGTTTAAGATGGACTAAAGCGCCACTGAGCTCATCGCGGGGTTGGAAACTGCAGTTACAATCAGGGGCTCTTTGAACGTCTACAGGGGACCACGTCTAAGGGGACCCAAAGTCTCATCTCCCAAAAAGCTAAATGGGCCAAGTAGCGCGAGATTGAATGAGATTGAAGAGCCATATTGAAGACCCCAAGAGAGGCAGTGCCCAGTCATGGCACTCCACACCCAAGAAATTGGACGAGCTGATCTCCAGGGGCAGCCAACCCCCAACCCTGGAACCCACGGAGCTGCTGGGCCTGAAACTCGCGCCCGATCCAATCGCCGTCGACCTTGCGTTCCCCAGCGAGTGAGGATAAAGCAATGGAGGGCTGGTGAAACGGTCGATGGGGCCCGTCACTCGTCATGGTTCAACGCCGCCGAATTGGCTGATAAGGTGCCACCACTCTATCTCTCGTCAATTACCGAGAACAGTATCATAAGTGAAGTCAGGGTACATCTCCATCTTTATTGTCGTCTCGTCTCGATCTTCGCTTTATACTAACGCCTCAGTCCTTTATCACCTTTTCTTTTTTTATTCTCCTTTGTCTCGTTTTGCCGCCAAGCTCATCACCGCCTAACGGGACCCGCGCGAACGGTGGATCAAGACTCGGCAAGCACTAATCCTCTACAGTGACAATTACACGGGAGGTTGAGACGACCCCAGCGTTCCAACCTCGCCAAACTGGCCTGCCATATCATTCAGCGAGATGAAACCCACGTGCGTCACAAGGGTGGTCCATGTGCGACGAGCCGAGCTCGCTCATTTCGTGTTCGGCCAATGAGCTGAGTAATGGAGTGACGGTTTTGGACAAAAATACCAGGTGCGAGCACAGCATCAAACCATTAAGTCTCTCGCGGATTCTGAATATAATCTTGTACTCTGTACATGATAGGTACTCCGTATCCCGTCCCTGAGTCGGGAAATACCGATCTTCCCACACGCACACTATCACTTTCCATCCAGGTTTCCGTGAACCCATGGGCTGATCTGAAGATCTCCTTGATGATCCTAATCTGCGTCCCTGATGGCAGAAGCTTGACTCTCGCATTATTATTGCAGTGTTCATGGTTCAACCATCCAATACCTCGTCTCCCCGCAATCGCAATCTCGTGGCCCCCTGCCCCTATTCTCTGTTGGTTATGTGGAACGTTTCTTCTCCTCCCGCGAGATGCACTCGGAATCTCACGGTCGTCCGTGACAATTGATGTCCGCATCCATGCCCATACCCATGTCTTCGCCATCGGTGGAGTGCAACCACCACAGCATCTTGAATCTAAACCATTCTTCTAAATCGGTGCATACTATATCCCATACAAGATCTGAGCTTGTCCGGGTTTCATGTCTATTTCCGGTCACAGTTCGCGCTTGGGTCCCGTCGGCTGTGTGAGAGTGAGACAAGTGCGAACTTGTTCTCTAGTTAAGCGTCCCGAGCCAGTCAGGGCCCGGGCGGCAGGATCCGGGTACGATGCTTCTATACCAATATAGTCATGGGTACGAGCGCCGCAAAGAATCGTCAGAAGAATGAGGAGCCCTGGTGCGTGTTCCGTACTGGTTATACAAGTCTTGGACGTACTGGTGAAGTCTAGTGGTAGTAAACAAGTTAGGTAGCGCGATCTTCCCTTGGCTCGAGAGGCTGCTGGATAGCGTTATTGGAGCGTTGGCACGCGCAGGCAGCGACGGTAGTCAAAGTTTCTGGGTTCGTCGGGTAAAAAAAAAAACGGTTAAAAAAATTTCCTCCCCGACTGGGAGTCGAACCCAGGTCTCCCGCGCTTGTTCCTGTTAGGTGACAAGCGGAAATCATGACCGTTAGACCATCGAGGATTTGTTATTGTTAGGCTCTTCGTATTTAAAAGTATGATTACTTTACTCGTTTAAAAGTTGGGATCACGCTGCAGCACCCTATATTACGAGGTCTTTACTTCTTTATATTGGATAACATCTACTCTAACGGATTTAAGGCTCACTGTAGCAGATCCTCCCCCTCGGGGTGTTTAAGGAATCGAGATTCGTGAAATAATAAAAGAAAGCATAAACAGAGTGGTACTTGTTGCCGTTGGAGAGGAAATATATACTGGAGGTAGCAACCGCTATTCGGCTTACAGCATATATTCTGTTACGCATAAATACCCACTGGACGTCAAACTGGATTATCTTGATCTCTCATCAACACCCCCTAGAATAGTTGTCCCATTGCCCGACTGAACCCCGGGTCACTCGTGACTCAACTCCGGTTGCATCATTATAGATACAGGCCGACGTATAGTTGCGGCGTGGCACACCGGCCAGCCCAATCCCAATCCCAGGCTCCAAACACCTCATCCTTGCATACCAAACAGACACCGAGACATTAAAGTGGCCGGGACCGTGATCTAATAGCAGTTACGATTGGACCATAAATTGTTAGGCGATAAGCCGAACTCTACATGTCAAAATAGCCCTCGTACGACCAAACTCTACACACCAGCAAGAATAAAGGTGGGCGCACCCACTCACCCTTACTTTCCTTACATATGAGCTCGTCTGCAGCGCAAATACTGGGGGGATACAAAGATGCAGCCACTCTACCCGATTGACCTCAGCTGCAATCCCTTCGTAGCCGGATCCAGCTTCGACAACTATTCTTGACACCAGAACGAAGAACAACAGCCACCCGCAGGAACCCAACCGAAACCTCTGCACGAAGATGGCAGTATCTGAGCACTCCATGGTCTCACGTTGGATCACTGGAGACAGAAAGCCGAGCATCTTGGCGCAACATAAGAGGACGATCACTAGGAGCGATGGGTTGGCTTTATGCATGGGAAGAATAAGCAGCATGACCCGCCGACGAATACTGAAACCAAAGACACTCACCTGCATGATCCGCTGGCCGGCACAGTAGAAGAACCAACTATACTTAACCGACCGTATAGCTACCGAGGCTTCGTATCAGAGTATCACTCCGACGAGCTGACGAGCGTCCAGTGTGCCCAGAATATCCAGATCTAGCTCCACATCCCCAGCCCTACTGCGCTAG
The DNA here is from genome assembly GCF_047715535.1 of Aspergillus foveolatus. Taxonomy (NCBI): domain Eukaryota; kingdom Fungi; phylum Ascomycota; class Eurotiomycetes; order Eurotiales; family Aspergillaceae; genus Aspergillus; species Aspergillus foveolatus. The sequence goes on along the minus strand of NW_027396108.1, from coordinate 166,454 downwards.
CCCTAGATAGGTACATACATGGTCAAACCTAATCCTTACAAGACACATATTGCTTTTCCTGAGCCCCAGTCCAAGACTGACCTAAAGCCCTAATTGTGATGATCACCCCTCCTGCTCTAGGATATAGCAGAGTGATCGAGTCGGAGATCATACTGATGGTACGTATCAAAGCACTGGCAGCTCAGCCTTGCGCTACCAGGAGAGAACCCGCAGTGGCCGCGGAATATACATATACCAGCGAGTCCCATGAAAGATGCGAGGATGCAGTGATATTTTGAGCATTGGGTAGATGACGTGTAGTACGTAGGTGTTCGCTGCATCTGGGGCTGTTGTCTACTTCCGAGTCCATGAATAGTACAAGTACATCAAAAAATAGTAGGAAACCCGCTACAATGCAGAGCCAAAAGGAAAAGACCCAAAAGTGGAGGAATGCCGAGAAGAGAGATGTAATTAAATCCTCACTCAATTGACCAAACAGCCAGCCAGAGGCCAAGTCGAATCAAATCAAGCCATGGTAAATCAGTCGACCTAGGTCATGATAACGCCTGGGGAATTAATAAAAGATAAGAAAAACACAACCTGGTATGGTATCAGGCTAAATAACTTTTTGTCTCATGCTGCAAGATCGTAACTGCGTTTCAACATCATTCCATTCCATCACGTCTTGACTACTAGAAAGTCGTAGGAAGACTCAAGCATCCCTTCCACCACCGCCATGCAAAAATCAAGTAGTGTAAGTAAGGCTGTTTGCTAGTCAAAGCATCAAATAGGTGGTATTCTTTTGTTTTTAGGTAAAATGAGTGAGTGACCGACATCATCTGAGAAGGAGGGACTCGTGAGGACCAAGGTCACTCCGACTTCGGCCTCGGTGGCTGTCGGGTAGAAGAGGAGGTAGGTGGTTGTAGTTGGGGTTGTGGTTCTGGTTTTCTTGCTTTGCTGTTTGCTCGCTCCAAGTGAAGTAGATAGGTAAATAGGTATAATAATAAACCCAAGCCAATTCGCCGATAATGCATGCGAGAAATTGCGCGATTTAGATGTCGTTGTGTGAGAGTAAGACAGGATTCAGGTGCTTTTTTGTTGGGCGATTGAAGGAGAGCAAGTAGAGCGAATAATGCGATGGGTATGCAATCTCCCTATCGGGCCAATCGCAATCAAGGGTGATATCAATGGCACCGAAATAGGATTGAGCGCGGACTGACCGCAGCCCGTCGCTCACCGACGAACTGAGCTGGTGTCGCAGCGCTTGGATTAGCTCAAGTCGGTTTCGCGGCGCACGGTCGCCTGGGGTTCGATACCCCGACCTCGCTGCGCTCGAAAAATTTTTTAGGCTCCGTCTGTCACAGCATCCAGTCCAGCCCGTTGGCTTCTTCCTCAATAGGGAAGACCTCGCGCGCGTATTCCTCCATGTCTCGCCAGCCTGACCACAGCTTCCGGGCCTCGTCCGTGACACGCTGTGAGATTACCCCTCCGGGACCCTGCATCATTCCCGCCCCGGCGCCCTTGCCGTTGGCTGGACCCAATCCCTTGGGAGATCCGGCTGCAGGACGGGAGAATTCGGGCAGAGGGAAGTAAGGAGCCTTGTGCTCGCCGAAGACCACCTCGATGGCCTCAAGTTGTTCCCGGTACCCGACTGGGATGTTGACTTTGATCTCGACCTTGGGGACCTGGACGTACGTTACCCGGCGGCCAAGAGCGCGGGAAAAGGCCGCGCATACTTGTACGGGAGATAGCGTCTCGAATGTGAGCGCAATCCTACACCAGTCAGCAAATTCTCAATCTTCTCTTTTAGCACCTTCCCCAGTTCAATCGGCAACCTACCGATGACCGTTCCACTTCTGAGGCCCGTCCTTGAAGATCTGCAGCAGCGCCGGACCGACGTCATGCTCTGCATCTAGCCAAGGCAGCGGGATGTCTGGGTCAAACGGTGCATGCCACTCGAAAGTGCCGTCTGGCATGAGCTCCATCTGGAAGAGCGGGTACGGCAAGCTTGTAAAGTTGTTATTGTAGATACCCGCATAAACGAATGTCGACGGCAGGCCGAGCTGGCGGACGTAGTTCTCCACGGTAAACTTAGGCGCCCACATGGGCACGGCGGGCCAGGGCCCGTAGAGCGAGTGATCCGGCATACTGCTGTAGATGTAGTGCTGGATGGTACCGGCGCGCTTGGCGGCGTCGGCGAGGTCCTTGCCAATAGCAATCTCGTCACCGGCCTGCGATGTAGTGTTGATGAAGGCGAGGTGCGCGCCCTCAAACAGCGTGTCCATCAGCGGGACATTATTTAACAGGGGTCCCTGGAACAATGTGACGTTGGGAATGGCCTGGAGCTCCTCTGCAATGAGGCCCTTGAGCGAATGGACCTGCGCGCGCACATGGTGTCCGACGGCCGCGGCGACGCGGATGAGCGAAGCGGCCTGGCGCCCCGTCGCGTTGACAACGGCGATTGTCTTCTTTTGCTGGGTCATTCGGACGGCTGATTACTCGACAGGTCCCTGGCGGTCCGGGTCTGGTTTGAGACGACGACTAGTGTTGTCGAGCAGGTATCGAGCAGGTGTCGAGCAGTTGTCAAGCAGAGGTGAAGGATCAGGGGGGAAAACGATTGAATTATGCGGGGTAGTGGAAGAGCAGACGCAGAAAAGCCCGACACCCAATGGAGAAGGAGGGCTCGGATGGAACCTGGAGAAGGTCAGGTGGAATCCGCAGGGCTTTGACTCTTGAGCTAGAGAGCCAGGCTAGTCAAGGATGGGTCGAGAGGCCGCAACCAGGAAGCTGCGAAAACGTCGGGACTCGTCAAGGCAAGGAGGAGCAGTGGGGAAAGCGGAAGTGGGAGAAGAGGCCGCAAGGACGATAAGATCGAAAAACTCACCTGAGACGCTGGAGGCTGAGAAGTATAGGGGAACTCGCCGTATAAAGTAGACAGCCAAGCAGGCAGAGAACGAGCGATGATTCCAGAATGCCGCAATCGCCGAAATCGATGGTGCAAGAAGAAAACAGAACGAGGTGCAAGCAGCCTGGAAATCAGCTGCAATGATATGATCACCGTCCGGCACAGCGTGCCTCCAAGGTTCGACTCGCGAGGGTTTCTGTTAGCTAAGGCTGCCGATTATGAATAATAGGAATGGGAATATGGGATGGCCAGGTGCACCAAGACTTTTGGCGAGTGGATATTCCAGCTGCGAACCTGATTAAGATTCTCGGCTGAAAAATTTTCGAGCTTGAATGCTGGGTTTGATATCTGCGTCTGAGACGTGGATCTGAGAGACTGGTTCCGGGATCAGGCGGGCATTGACCTGGACAGGACCACGACGGGCTACTCTGAATACGGCTTCCGATCTGGGTCGGACGATATTCACATTATATACTCAGATACTCAGAAATCCTTAGAGTCAAGACCAGTACGGCAGGTGAAGGCTATAGGATCAAGGTTATATGATGGATCATGCAGGATCCTCGTTTCTTTTTTTCGATCGCTTTCTAAACACTTGCTAAGGGATTCTTGGTACGGGACGTTCCCGCACGCTTCGACCGTGCCTCCCAGGGGAGACGCAGTCGCTCGACACTCAGGCCGTGCCAGATTAGCCGCAGCAGAATTCTCGCAATGACGCCAGACCAGACTCGCTGGAGTCGCTGGAGTCCAGACTCCAGACCGACGGGAAGATCGCACACAGGCCGACCAGGTTGGTAACGAAAAACGCTGCGGTCGTGCTGTGTCGGCCATTGAGTTCTTTTCTTTACGTAACACTCGAACTGCCTCAGGCAGCGCTAGACACGTTGGTGTTGGTGTCGACGGAATCCGCTAGGTTCTTCCGGCCCAGCAGTCACGCCGTCTTACTGTGGCTACAGATCGAGAATCGGTCCTAAAGCCCGCTCGCGGTCGTACGGTGCACCGCACGGTGACTGCTCGGTGTAGAGCACGAGCGCCGACCCGGATACTAGTTGCGGTGGACATCCAGATAGAGATGGACGAGCTGTTCATCGAAGTCAATCATGACACCGGTCTAAACCGGTTCGGGAAGGCCTAGGGCGGTCAAAAAAGCAAATCACTCGCACCCCAGACATGACACAATCCTGGCCGGTCTTGTCCGCAGGTCACGGGTTGGCAGGTTCGTCAGGACTGGCAGGGTCGGCAGCCACCAGACTGGATACTAGCTGACGACTGATTGGATACTGCTGGCAACTGCTGGCAACTGCTGGCTACGAGCTGGATACTCAAAATAGCAGGCCCCCGGAGAGAAAAAGGAACCTCGACCGCCCGGCTCAGCACATCCGCTGAGAAAATGCCATTCTCTGGCCTCGACCAGCGCACGTTGACTCGCTGACCAGACCTGAACCGCCGAACTCGAGATCCATACTCCATCCCGACAACTGACCAGCCAATCTGTGCCCCGCGGCGTTCCACGGTGTCGCCAAGCCTCAGTGCATCTCCATGTTGATATGCTGGAGACCGTGACCGGCACATTTGACGAGTCCCACCGCTACGATAGTCGTGCGTGGGTTTCTAGCGGTCCCATGGTCGTCGGCGAGGGGATCGATCGGAGGGTGCTCATTTCGAGTCTGATCTAGTCAGATTTAGTCAAATGCAGTCTGGTTCGGTCTGGTTGGGCTGATTCGGCTGATTCGGCTGATTCGGCTGATTCGAGTCTGCATAACATAAGAAATATCAAAGAAATATAAAGGACCTTGGAAATAGAGCATCGGTAGGAGCGACCGAGATGGCGCAATCCGCAAGGCGGGGTTAGCCTTCTCGGATCTTTTTGACAGAATCTTGGAGGGGAATGAGGTGCGGAGGGGAAGGGCGTCTCCGCGGAGAAGGCCCGGCGAGTGCTTTCGAGTGGCTTTCCGTGCTGAGGTCACCCTGCAGTCCTCTTAGTCCTGCCAGTTCCCCTGCCGGTCACGGGCCCTGTGCAAGCACTGGGCCCGGCAGACGCCGCGCCCGGCCCTTCCTGGCTGAGTACCTGAGTAAACGGGGTACAGAGTCGCGGTACGCGGTCCCCTCTTGCCCTTGCGAGCAGCGACCCTTATTCATACAGCCAAGCACAAGCAATATCGCCGTGAGGGTGCCCTATCAACTATCGCTATCACTGTCACCTAACTATCGGCTTAAACTATGTAGACATCTATTGTAGCTGATCGAGAATCGAGGTTAAGGTGCAGATCCCGCCATCGGCCAGTGCGACGACCCCGCGCGGTACCCTTCCCCCTCGACTTCCTCCATCTCTCTGTCGCTGATTTCACGTGGCCCAATGCCGGCCAGTCCCCAGATGCCAGGCCGTCGTCGCGCGAGCAGCTGTGCGGCCGTCCGCTCGTCAGAGTGCAGGTGCGCGCCCGACTTCCGCAGTAGCAGCACGTGTTCGGACAGTCCAGCATTAGCCGCCAGGAAGAGCGGGGTGCGTCCGTTGCGGTTCCGCAAATGCACCGACCCGCCCTGAAGCAGCAGGAATCGCAGAATATCAACGGACGGTGATGTCGCTGCCAGATGCTGTAAAGCGTCAGCGGTGTTGGTAAACAGAGGAGAAGAGGAGAGGAAGAAGAGAGGAAGAAGAGAAGAGGAGAAGAAGAGGAGAGGAAGGGGAGAGGAAGGGGAGAAGTAGAGGGGGAGAAGTAGAGGAGAAGAAGAGAGAAGAAGAAGAGGAAGAGGAAGAGGAAGCTTACCACTGGAGTGTTTCCGGAATAGTCAGCATCGTTCAGCAGCCAGTGATGCTCGCTCTTCAAGAGCTCTTCAACGCGAGCAAGGTCCCCCTGCGCAATGGCGTATCCCAAGATAGTGAGCGCCTGAACGCGCTCGGGCAGAGCTCCATCCGGATGGCGGAAGACTGGCTGCGACGACTCGGTCAGTTCGCCGCGCAGAGAGACGGACATCTTGCTCGCCACGAGCTTGGGGTCCGCCCCGGGGAGCGCAAGCAGGTAAGCCAGCTTGGTCAGGGCTGCTTCTGTGGTCATGTCTAATCCCGCGACGACACCGGCCTTGGAGAGACTCATGCCGGGAGCATACACGGGGCTGACACTACCGGTCAGACCTGGACAAGTTAGTAACGTTGATCGGTTCTTCTGACGCCATGGGTTACTCACATTGAGTGACATTGACGATGACGATCCCTCGCGCGATCGCGTCAGCGAGCACCTTGGTCATAGCATTGTCCTGGCCGTGCGGCGCGTTCCCAGCGCCAAACGTTTCCAGAACCAGTCCACGCAAGCCCTCCAGCTTCAACACCGCATCCACCATCTCCGGCTTGATACCTGGGAAGATACGGAGACAGGCGACATGCGTCGTGTCCAGGTTGGTCTGGATGCTAAAATGCTCGATGCTGTTCGGCCGGTTCACGATTTCCCAGTTGACATTCGTGCGCATCGACGTCGTGACAGCCAGCGGCGCGCAGTTGGGTGAATTAAAGGCATTGAAGTCGCTGGCCGCTACCTTGGTCGACCGGTTGCCACGAAACAGCTTGTTGTTGAAGTACAGACAGACCTCTGGAATCATGAAGTGGCCAGCCACAACCAGTGACCCGAGCAGGTTATCTGTAGCGTCGTTCTGTAGCTCCAGCATCGGAGCCTGGGCTCCTGTGAGGATCACCGGCTTTCCGAGGTTCTGCAGCATGAAGCTCAGCGCCGAGCAGGTATACGCCAGACTGTCCGTCCCGTGGAGCACGACGAAGCCGTCGAACAGCGTGTAGTTTCGCTCAATGGTCCGCGCGATCTCGGCCCAGCCCTTAGCGTCGATGGAGCTGCTGTCGAGCAGCTCATCGAATTCAAAGACTGTGTACCTCACTCGCCGGCCATATGCTGTCAGCGGAGTCCGCAGACTCGGATGAGCTTTGATCTCCCCCGCGGCGTTGGTCACCACATCCATCATAGTAGAGTTCGACCCATCGTTGAATGTCGGCACACGAGCCAGGCATTGTTTCTGGAAGTCTCGTGCTGGTACTAAGCCCGCTGGCGACGGTCGCATACAGATAGTACCTCCAGTCATGATGATCAGCACCCGAGACTCGGGCACTGGCGGTTCCATGTGGCCTTCAGCCAATTCTGGAATCGTATCATCGGCGGCGACCATGTTGGCAGTAACGTAACCCAGTAGGGGATAATCCTTGCCAACTCAACAGCGTCTTAACAACAGAAGCGACAACAGTAAAGCAGTCCTTGGCGAGTCGAACACAACCCAAGAATAGCACAGATAAGGTGTAGTATCGCGATGGGCCCCGAGCTGAAAATCTTTCCGCGCTCCAGATGCAGTCTAGATCAACCGAGATAAGAATCTGGCCAGACAGTATCAAACCGCCCGAGTGATTGTGCTTTTTTGCTCCTTTTATAAGTGGGTGACAGGAACTCAGGGAGACAGTTATAGCAGCAGTAGTGCGAGCATCGTTCCCTCGTTTTATTCTCTGGTGTTGAGAAAGTTTTTAGCAGCGGTCTATTACGTACGGAATGCGCCTCTGTGGACGCGGGCAGGGAGATCCTGGAGCCACTCCGTGTTAGTGTACCGCTGCGAGATTTTTGTCGCCGCCACTCCTTCCTTTCGAGTATCTGAGACAAGGACAATGTCCGTGGTTGGCTTCCGACGTCGGCATATGAGCTTCATGCATGAAGTTGACATCTGAGAGATGACGTCGAACTCAACCCGTTGGATTGTACTGTTGGCCAGAATGAAGTAGAAAAAGCTCAATCAGCAGGCGAAAAGACAATCGAACTGTGCCAATTGATTGGACCCGGCCTGACTTCGGGAAAATATATCTAGAACCAGATACAGCATCTAGTTCAAGTCGAGCTGGCCCAATTTGGCGAATATATCCCTATCACTTCAAGAGCAAGAGATGGCGGAGGCAGAATCTATGTACGAAGAGAATAATCAGTCGGTCTCGTGATGTTCCTTGAATCACGGGATCCAAAGCGATGACACTATACTTCCTACTCCGACTGAGAGCGTCCAAGCTCCTAGTAAATGCATTTAGCTGCAAGACAGTAATATTGTCCTATGGACCTGGGTTGTCGCTGAGCAGTCTTTTCTTTTTACTCTTTGATGTGTGTGGCCTTTAAGGATTAATGCATCACATCGCTCATGAAAGTATTTAGCCTGACTCCTGAAAATAATGATACTATTCCTTGCTCTTTTTCAGGGCTCCCTAAACCACAAAATATATATTGGGCACAATCTGTATTTGCAGAGGCGTTCGCCTAAAATGCCTTGTGCTCACGTAAGAAGTCGGTGACATAGTAATTAATTAGAGCGTCTACGTATCTCTCGTCACTAGTCTGCGAGCAGCATATTCCACACAGGTCATTGTACGGAGTGCTCTATACAGTGGTTCAACAAGGCGATCACATGTATCGAATTCAGATAATCCTCGCCGCTTTAAGCATATGGCTTAAAGCAGCGCTCTGTTCGTCGCGTCGCGGCCCGGAAAGGGCAAAGAGTGACGAAATACGCCAGCTCCGCCGGAGTTAGTTTCTCAGGTCGTAGCCGCGCAGCGCAATTAAAACAAAATTTCAGAGCTCAGATTTTTCTGTCTCCTCCCCGGCCCCTGATTAGTGTTTACCTGATTGACCTTAAGTTCGACGGGGATTTCCTGCTCCTCTTTTTCATTCCTTTTACTTGATCAATTGATTTCTTATTCACATTTACGCCATACCAAACCTAGTCTGTACATCAACATGTCGAACGACCAGCAGAAGGATCTCGCGGAGCGCATCTCCGAGCCTGTTGTTCCTCCAGAGGTTGCGAGGGAGATTGGTCTTTTGGAGCAGCAGTTTGTTCGCGCAGAGGTTGAGCAGAGTAAGTGACTTGATACAAGATACGGCTCGTTGTCTAGCGCATCCCATCGCTTGCAAAGTACCGGCGATGTTGTTATACATTAATTTATGTTATATACAATGTACATGCTAACATGAACCCAAATTACAGTGCGTCGCTCCATCGTCGAACTTCGTCCCTTGTACGAAAAGCGCGCCAAGATCGTCGCGCACCCTGAGGTGCAGAGCAACTTCTGGGTTCGCGTGTTGTCCAATGCGTCCGGTGACGTCGACCAGTACATCACTCCCGCCGACGCGGCGATCCTTGGCTCCGCCTTGAAGAACTTGACCGTTGAGCGATTCGAAGTCAACGAGAAGGGCGAGGGCGAGCCGCGCAGCATCCGTCTTACATTTGAGTTCCACACCGGCGAGGCGAACCCTTTCTTCGAGAATGAGAAGCTGGTCAAGGAGCTCTACTGGCGAAAGCAGGTTTTCACCACCGCCAGTGGTAAGAAGAGGACCTGGGATGGACTTGTTTCCGAGCCCGTCCGCATCAACTGGAAGAAGGATATGGATGTTACCAAGGGTCTGCTAGATGCCACCTGCGATCTGTTTGAGGCGGAGAAAAAGGGTGGTTCTCGTAGGGAGTTGCCAGAGTTCAAGAAGCTCCAAGAGAAACTTGCTGAAGTGGAGGCTCTTGAGAGGGATGAGGATGATGACAACGACGATGAGGACCCTCTAGGACATCCCTCCGGCGAAAGCTTCTTCAACTTCTTCGGTTATCGCGGAAGTGACGTGACTGCCGAACAATCTGCGGCGGCGACCAAGGAGGAGCAAGAGAAATTTGAGAAGCTTCTCAAAGGAGAGAGTGTCGAGGATGACGAGGCCGACGAAGATGAGGACGTGGACGACGACTTCGAGGAGATCGAATCCTTCCCTGCCGGAAGCGAATTGGCCGTTGCACTTGCTGAAGACCTCTGGCCCAATGCGCTGAAGTACTATGGTATGACTGTTCCGTTCCCCGAGAGGATCCCAACTAATTTGTTTATAAGCCCAATCCTTTGAAGAGCATCCCGACGATTTCGATATGGACGATGACGAGGATGAGGATGAAGATAACGAGGACGAAGATGACGAAGACTCCCGCCCACGCAAGAAGGCCAAGGTCTAATCGCCCCAAAGCGAATTTTCGAGCAAATCACAGCCCCCAAACTATAGGGCGATGACTAGTATCAATAACAGAACGAGGACGAAAATGAGGACAGCGATGCAGAACGACGACATCGTATCTAATCCCTAGTTAGCAGACTGGAAGATCCTGAAACCCTCGACGCAGACTGGATAATGCAATGATAATACCCACCTTCATTCTTCCTGATTATATGCTTCAACCTCGACATTCCATTCTGTAACTTTCCTCCCACCCGATCAGCTAGCGTATCAATCTCTCCGATCATAATTGCCTGCTCTTCCAACTCCCTCCCCATATCATCCGCCTGCTGCCTCAGGTTCCCGACCGTTCGAAACACCCCATCCAGCTGCTCATCCTGCTCATGCATGAGCTCCATTTGCCGCTGCTGCTCCATAGCCGCATAATAGTCTTCTCCCTGATTATCACCATCAAGACCGTGATCGTCAAAGTCTGCTGGATTTGGAAGCCCAGTGCTTCTTGTAGCTTTAGCCTCGGCATGATCGGAATCCGTAATAACCTTCATCAACTCCCCTCTCATCTCCTCGATTTCCTTGCCAACATCATCGACAAGTTTGCGCCGCCGCTGAACTTCTTCGATTTCGAGGCCGAAGCGGTATGGGTCTTGCTCGACAGCTCGGACACTCTCAACTAGATCGTCTAGATCGGCTGCTAGGTCTGTGAGTGTTGTCTCAAGCTCGGAGCGCGCTTGTTGAAGCTCAGGGTTTGAGGGAGATCTTGCGAGAGAGCGGATGCGGAGGTAAGAGGAGAATAAGGGTCTTGTTGTTCCAAGCGTTGAAAGAACGTCGCTGGATTGGGCATCAGCTGGTGAGGCCAGATGAAATGGATGTGGAAGCTTACGCTTGGACTTGGAGAAAAGGATCTGCGTGGTCCATCGCTGCTGAGGCTTGATTAAGTATTTATCGATGGTCTATCAGAAAGTCTCTTCATAGGGTTTTGGTTCGCAAGTGCAATGTTGATGGACAGCTCGAGAACTGTTGATGCTACGTAATGGGAAGGGGCGGGCGGTGAGTGCGGCAGTCGGCCGGATACTAAGTTTAGATCGTTATGGATTCATTGTCTGAGATCTGGAGCGGAGTTTACTTCGTGCACCTGACAAAATTAGAGTATTTGCGCACAATATGCCATGGTTTGAAAGGTGCGAGAAAAAGTAAGTAGTTGATAATTTCATTCGTAACTCATAAAAGATAATCTGAAGTCCAGCTATATCAATCGTATCCAACCCAATCAGGGAGTAGCTATAATATCCTTAACGGATGCACAGTACTTCTAGTAAAGACGGTTATCTAGTTTTTCGGCTGTGGAGGAGAAATCCAGTCCCCGTCTTCGAGCCATATTCCGGGGCCGCCGTACGTCCCCGCCTCGGCGCCATTCAAGAATGCGAAGCGGAAGAAGAGGGTTTCTGGCTTCGCGTCGTCGCTTGAAACAGCTTGTTTGACATCGACTTCTGAGGACGCAAATATGTCGTCGTAAATAGTGGAGAGATGTTTGAGGTCAAGACCCGAATGACCATGACGATGCCATGTGAATTCCCCCTCTGGATCCTCGTCCACGTAACCACGCCAGCGTTCGACGTCGTTCACAAGGACCGAAACTCCATCCACGCCTAATTTATCCATGCGTTCCTTTTCCCATAGTGAGAATGTGATGTTGCCGTTGCCGTGATAAAGCTCGCCAGAGCCTCTATCAGGTAGGGATATGGTAACAGAGCTATTAGTTATGTTGGGCCAGGTAGCTCCCCACCAACCGTGTGATCCGCCAGCTCCCGGAGCTAGTTCGCCCAAGGCAGCGGGCGTTTCAATAATCGAAGCAAAGCCCCATCGAGCGATGCCGTTGATAAAGAGACCAAGCAGTAATCCCTGGTAAATCAATGAGGGTCGAGTGGGAAATGCCGTCCCGTACATCAATAAGATTGCAAGAATGTAGTGGTGGATACGTAGACGAAGTCCGGGAAGTGGGAGGAGAATCAAAAGAATGAGCGCCATCGTGCCGTAAACCTTGAGATAATGTGGCATCAGACCACCCATACGAATATGGTGGGTCTGGGTCACAATAATACAGATAATGGTCGGAACCACAAGGGCCAATGCGAGCTTCGCACCAGGCTGTTGCTGGATATCATGGGGAGTCAAGCGCTCAAGAGGAATCAATCTCGCGAATGTGTAGTTGTTCAGGCCGCCAAAGAACGCAGGAGGTAAGAAAAGAAAGGTCTTGGTGAGCTGGTAGATGGGCGGCGACAGCGGTGTTAAAAGTGGTCGTGCACAATACCTATACAGGACATAGGCAACGAATGACGCCGGAAGAAGACGAGCGACGAAGACGGACATGAGGGCAGCCAACTGAGCCCTAGGTGGTGGATCAGACACCAATCCCACTTGAGTGAACAGCATGAAGAAAGTGCTGAAAAATAGAACTGCAGGGGACGAGCAGAAGAACCACAATAAAGCGAGTGCGCCAATAGTGATGCCCAGGAGAGGCCACCGCGGATCCTGTGGACAAGAGGCATCTTCCGACGGCTTGAGAAAACTGAAAGATTTCGGGAACGTGGATGGGAATCCGATAGACTTGATGCCATTCCGTTTCGATGCGTGGAATGAATGCGCGGCTCCTTCTAATCGAGCAACGCCACAACCTCCGTCATTGTCGATGACTCCTGCATGGATAGCGGCTTGACAAATAAAGCTGTCTGCTCGATAGACGCCAGGCTCATCCGATCCGGGCTGAGGCCCTCCGACAACAAGGCCCCTATAGCTGATCGTTTCGTTGCCAATGGTGTACGATTCAAGAATCTTCGTGTCTCGACAGTTGGCCGGGCATCGAAAGGCGGTTGCTTCGCCCGTAAATGGACGGCAATCATTTCCATTCAGTCCACATCCATTTCCAGACGACCTTGAACGTACTTGTTAGCGGTGTTTTTGAAAAAGTCTCCGAACATACTTACCAAAAGGTAGTCGAGCATGACAGCGTGATAGGTCGCCCATAGCCTTCAATGTGACCCGCAGAGCGAGAGAGTAGGAAAAGGATGGTCCACGGCAGGAACCATGCGAAATATAAGAGTAAAAGGAGGGATATCTTATGTTTGCGCTTCGGAAAGAACTTGTCCAAGTAGCGGCGTGGCAGTTCTTGAATATGCGGAAATAACGGTGTCAACAAAAGCGGGTATGGCGGGTCCGGACCCTTGACGAAATCAGCTGTCGCGCGAGCCGCCTTGCGAATCGGTAAAGGGACCCATGCCCAGCGAAAAGACTTGGAAGACTCCCGTAACCACACAGGGAGGACGGTATGACCGGTGTCTACATCGCGGGGTACCAGTAGATCGGTGGCATCGGGATCGTCGGATTGGCCTTCAACCTCTACCGCAGGAGGTACATATATCCGAGAGCCATCCTCGGAAACTTCCCCGAACATGCTGAGAGGAAATCAGGCAGGTATGGATTTGGAGATATAGATTCGATGGCGCGGCGGGATAGATTGTCGGCTGGTCTAGAACAGACCCTCTCAACCGGTAGGGTGATCTGCCCTAGCGTCGGAAAGAACGTAATCTATACGAACTCACGGCAACCGAATAACGATAGCGGATTTGATAAAGATTGAACTATAAAAGGAATGAGCGATGGACGAGGAAGGGAAAAGAACGACGAAATGGTGAGCAGAGATCAGCTGCTGAGGGTGGCGCCTGGCACAGATGTGATTATGTCATCGGCCAAATGGCCGATTCATCCGGCGCAGTCCGGAGAGGAAAGAAACATGATTTGTACGGAGAATTCCTGACGAGTGTAGCGAACCTTTGTATTAAGTTGACTATGGAATGACCGTACGGTAACTTTTGATCTGCAAGAAGGTGGGCAAGACATCATTCAGGTCCAGCGTTAGCGGGGAGATCTTTCCGTACATACATTGTTTGGCTCACACCTGGCTGCCTTAGTATAAAAAACCCTTCAAGCCTCCAACGGCTGTGTTTTAGCTACCATGCCCCATACCCCATAGTTCATACGCGGCATTCCCAGGTATCATAATGAGGCCAAAATCAGCCCCGCATCTCTTTTGTCCTTTTAGCCTTGATAAGCTTGCCCGGTCTGGACAAGCCTCGCTAGCGAGGTGGTACCATTGGCTGCGGAAATGAGCCGTTGACACTGGTTCCAGTTGCTTATCAAGCAGGTTGGAGATAACAGTTTGGAGGCCTGCCGATATAACTTGAAGCGAGCGAGGACTGCCGATGACAGCAGCTGCCCAAGCATCGTTCACAATGGCTTCCTTGTCGTCCCCTTTGGATTTGTCGCATCACTTTAGCCTCACAACGAAGCGGCGTGCTCCGAGCGCCATCAAAGACTTCTATAAGTATTTTATGATTCCGGGCATTGCCAATTTGGCCGGTGGTATGTCCTATCCCCAATCCAGCTGAGCCGACTGCTCACCAGTTGTATCCCTGAAGGACTGCCAAATGCTTCTTATTTTCCGTACGACACACTCGAAGCCTCTGCCGCACATCCCCAGCGATTCTCGACAATACCGGGCGGAAAGAAGGCCAAGGGACCCCAGGCAAGCGAGCGTATAGTCGTACCTAAAGAATCTCGGAGTGCGACATCAAAAAAGATTGATATCACAACAGCCTTGCAATATGGCACCAGCGAGGGTCTCCCTCCTCTGGCGACTTTTGTCAATCAGTTCGTTCGCGAGCATCTTCACCCGAACGTTCCCTACGCTGGCGGTCCTGGCACCCTCTTGACCACGGGCGCAACCGACGGCTTCTCCAAGGCTATAGAAGCCTTCACGGAAACATGGAACCCCGACCGTGACGGGATACACTTGCGCCAGGGTATTCTCTGCGAGGAATTCGTGTATATGAATGCTATTCAGACCGCCAAGCCAAGAGGTTTGAACATCGTCCCGGTGGCTATTGATGACGAGGGTATGCTGCCATACGGCCCGGGCGGATTGGCCGAAGTTTTGGGAAACTGGGACCATCGCAAAGGCTGCCGTCCACATCTGATGTATACCATAACGTAAGTAATGCACGAAGAATGTTGTGCCTCGACTAATAGCCCATCAAGCATCGGCCAGAACCCAACTGGTGGCACATTGTCTGTCGAACGTCGCAAGCAGATCTACGCTATCTGCCAAAAGTACGATGTGATCGTTGTCGAGGACGACCCATACTGGAACCTGCAGTACCCGTCAGCCCAGGAACTCCAAGCACGACATCGGAACTCGTCAGTAAACCCAGCTTTGTCGGAGCGCAATTACAACATTGGAAGAAAGTCATCTGGGTACAAGTTTCTTGATTCCCTCGTGCCGTCGTATCTCTCCATCGACACGGACGGCCGGGTTGTCCGCCTGGACACGTTTTCGAAGACAATTGCTCCGGGTTGCCGTCTTGGCTGGATTACGGCACAGCCAGCGTTCATTGAGAGGCTGGCGCGAATTGCAGAATCGTCAACCCAAGCACCATCAGGCTTCGTCCAAGCTATGGTTGCTGAACTGATCCTGGGCCAGCAGGTGGATGACGGATCCGCCAATTCTGCGAAAAGCAAGGACACCGAAAGGGCCTGGAAGATGGATGGCTGGGTACGGTGGCTTGAAGGTTTACGAGCAGGTTACGAACAACGCATGCAGCAGATGTGCAGTGGCCTGGAGGAGGGTAAATATATCGCGCTCGATACTCAGAGGTCGGATGAGTTCTCCTTGAGCGGGAATGACGAAGACTCATGGGAGGTCTTGGTAAAAGTACAAATGTACGACTTCGCATGGCCCACTGGCGGCATGTTCGTCTGGGTTAAAGTAAACTATGAGAGTCACCCCTTATATCAGATATATGGACCTGAGAGGCTTGCCAAAGCGCTATGGGTGCATTTCACGCAAAAACCACAGCTCTGCCTCCTTGGTCCAGGCACCATATTCTCACCGACGGACGAGGTACAAGCTCGTGGTCATCAATACTTCCGACTGTGCTTTGCTGCAATGCCGGCAGATGATGTTGTCCCCATCACCCAACGAGTAGTCGATGGCTTCAGATCGTTTTGGCAGAGAAAGAACTTAGACGGACTTGAAGGTGATGACGGCATTGTACAAATGATGGAGCAGCTGCAGATGGAACCATCTGCTAATTTTCTGGGGATGGGCTGTTGATTGAATTCGCTATTGACGTACAGTTTTCGGCGTTGGGTTATCTTTGGTGCAAATATATGAACGTCAAATCTTGACGGACTTGTGGACAGACTTGTAGATGCTGATAGATTTTCTTGACATTTTAATACAGAATGTTTCTCTGGAATCGATCAAGGTCGAATTCCATGCTCCGCGATTCAAGTTCAAACGAACTTTATGCCAAATTATGTATTACTAATCGTAACACATGGTGAGCAGAGAAAATGTATGCACTGCGGGGAATAAATCTCCAACTCCAAGTACTTCTCAGTCCCACCTGCCACCTACCTCAACAAACAATCAGAACTACCTTGTTGACCTTAAATAAATCCTAGCGCTCAAGTTGCTTCTGTACCAGCATTTGCTGCACAATTGAGTTGCAACAAGCCCTGCTAAAAGTGTTTTTTGAGCTGAGCTCAACACAACACAACCGAGAATGCCCGACCTCCAGCTTTCCAACGCGGAACTCGCCGACGAGATTGAAGCTATAAACGCAATATATGACCCGGAGACCATAACAATATCAAAAACATCTACGTCTTGCGGCGCCTCAACGTTAGACTTAGGGGCCTCAAGCTCGAGCGCTCCAACAACAGGAGCGACAGTCATCAAACTCCAAGTACCGAACCACACGCATTTGTCCTTTCTTCTTGCCTTTGAACCCAACTATCCGGACACACCGCCGAAGATTTTAGGGACCGCATCTACGGCCGCGCGTGGGGAAGGGAAGATCGCTGTGGATGTTCTCGAGGATTTACTAGGACGGACGTACCAGCCCGGTGCTGTTTGTCTTTTCGACGTTATAAATGACGCAATAGAGGCATTTGAAGAACTGCGGATAGGAGGAGGTACAAATGACACGAGTGCAAGCACGACGGACGCAAAAACAAACACGGAGGACCCATCACCCGACGCTCTGGATAATATAAACGCAAACATGAGCTCCTTTGCTCTCCAGGAGACCTTTGGACTCTCTGAACCCCCGCCCTGGGTTATGTCGGAGGTGATTACTGAGAAGAAATCCGTGTTCGTGGGACGCGCGGCGCGCGTTACGAGTTTGGACCAGGCAAAGGCGTATCTAGATTATCTACTTGCGAGTGATAAAAAGGTTGCGTCTGCGACGCATAATATCAGTGCGTGGCGGATCAAGCAGCAGAACAAGCTGCCTGGGAACTCTAACTCTAAAGAAGGAGGAAAAGGATCATCAACTGAGATGATAATACAAGACTGCGACGATGACGGAGAGACGGCTGCGGGCGGGCGACTGCTCCATCTCATGCAGCTGATGGATGTGTGGGATGTTGTTGTCGTTGTGACGAGGTGGTATGGTGGTATTCTGTTGGGACCAGATCGCTTTCGGATTATCAATGCTGCTGGCAGGGATGCGCTGGTTAAGGGCGGGTTTGCGAGGGATAAGGAGAATCAAGCTGGTGAGAAGGGGAAGAAGAAGGGGAAGAAATAACTCGCTCGCCAAATTGGTTAGGAACTCAAGGCACAGCCAGACTGCTGCTGCTCCTTCGAGGAGTTGGGTCAAGTCGAAGCCACGCATGTGTGGAGTTACATTCAAATTTCGTGCATAGTTCCAACGCTGGGCTCAAGCCCAGCATGGTGCAACCGCCAGCGTCTGGCCGGTTCTCGTGCCTAATGTGAGGATGCTTCTGAACCCCCTGAGTGACCCTGACAGCGGCAGAAGATTCGGCTTTCTAACCTTCATCCATTGTCAGACCCTCACTTAGCAGTACGGACAAACAGCGCACGCGTCAAAAATCACGAACATGTGCCACCGACGCCGTCGATGCGTTGCCATGTCTTCATTCCGACAAGCGGTATATAAGGTAGACGGGGAAGAGGATCCATCATGCCGCCTGCGGAGGCTGGAATCATAACCCCGGCTTGCAACCATAATAGGGGTCGTAGAGGTCACACAGGAGGAGCAGTTCTCTTTTCTAGCATAGACCTAGATAGTCTGGAAGCACCTAGTAGACTCTTCGTACGTTGTCTAGAACAAATAGAGTTTGTCCGACCAGTTTCACCATGTCAGTCCTCGGCCGCGCCGCGGCGGATAAACCCGTTCGCAGACGATATCCCGAAACACGCTATCCAAGGGGTCCTCCGAGTCGCTGGTAGTATGTATACGTTGCATTTACTGTACGTAAGTGATTGGTGACAGCGACGCAGGCTTTAGAGCGAATGCTACGTTACATGATCTTCAGGGACACTGAGGCGATGCTTACTTGATCTTTTAGGAAGCATCTCCTTTTCCTGAGCATTGGTCGTATAGCGTTGTACTAGAAATGTGAATTGTGAATTCGAGACGGTCTCGCCGTAACGTAATCCGATGAGCTGTGTCGTTGATCGGATTTCGAGCTAGATTCTAACTCTTGTCAATAGTGCAAAACAGAACCGTGTCTGTAAACCTATGTTCGACCGGCGTTTAACATAGAGCCTGCCGATTCGATGTTTTATATACAGATGAATCGCTAACAGCATTTTCAAAAAATATACGTATACGTTAACGTATTGACGGGGTTGGGACTGTATCCCTTCAGTCAACGATACGGAATTCCCAGCCGCAGAGGCGTAACATAACCTGCCTCACCAAAGACTGCTTTGACGCCCTTATAATCATCAACTTCACCTATTTGAACTCTTTTGTCACCAAGGAGATTGGCCCGTTCGTCCGCATCAAGCGGGTCGTACTCCCGTCCAGTCAAGGACATATACGGATTGCTATACGTCAGGCCTGCCACAGGATCAAACATGTTCGGCGCGAACGTCTTGAACCTGACGCAAATACCTGCAACTCCAACCCCAAAGAGAAGAACAGAAGATATGATAAGAATGACAACCCAGACGTATTCGGGGCGGTAGACCTCCGTGTAACGAACAAAGGTGGCGTTGGTAGAAGCGCCCACAAAAGGCGCCAGATCGTTCAACATGTTCAAGAGCTGCTTTGGAGGAGCATACACGTTATACTCAAACGTGTCCAAAGCCGTTTGATTAGTCATGGCCAGCAGCCCACGCCCAGGTACGTGAGGGACACCGTATAGGCTTAGGTTGGTGGGTAGCTCGCCAGAAAAACCTGTAGGCGCCATGAAGGCTTGAAGACCCGTGTTCAGAAGGACAGATGCTCTCGTAGAGAAAAGTTCCGGGTCTATGTTGGATATATTCACTTCAGCCTGTGAGCCACTGATGCCAGTTTGCATCAAAAAAGAACTAGAATCGTTCAGGAACAGAACGGACGAGCCTACACCCCACATGACCTCACGTTGGGGTTTCTGCGAGCCGACGCTTGTCAGCATATCTAGGACAATCCAAGCCCAGTAGTCGAAGCTCGTGAAGTTCTGATCACGATGGTCGGTTGTTGATGGGCGAACTTTGGTAGCTTCGCAGCTCCCATCCACACATTCAATAAATGCCTCTACCATGCGCTGGGTTACTTGACATGTTGTAACTGTGGTATCGCCCACGGTGTTGTTGAACCGGAGGGTACGTGGCTGGGTATAATTCAGGGTATTAGTCTCAACTCCTTCGTAATAACCATCGGCAGGAAGGCCAACGAATCTTTGTGACCGGATAAAATGTGGTGGCCCATACGATTCAAAGCAGTCGACACAGTCCACAGTCATTCCTTTCCCACTCACATTTGACGTGCTGTATGTCGACGGTTCTGAAAGCACGATATATGTAGCCTCTATCGTCAAATTGAGGTCACCTTGCTTTCTCATTTCGGACAGGCCGACGATCGGCATGCCGAACAAGGACGTGAACGTCTCAGCCCCAAGCGATTTCTTGATGGGCATCCAACCAGCGGAGTCAACTTGAGACTCATTCCCTGCTTCAATGCGCGGTATCTTGACATTTCCCCATTGATCAAGCGGTCCAGCTTTAGTACTAACGCTCTGCATCAGACTGGCAGAGTAGATATCTCTCATAGACAATGGCCAGCTGCCATCGTTGCCTTCCATTATCCCAACGTTAATGAACATATTCCCTAACGGACCGCTATCCCAGTAACGAAGTTCGGGGTGAGTTTCATCGGTGATGTTCGCCTTGTACAGCAGCCGTATAGTACTCTGGCCTCCTAAAGGTGACATAATCCACAGAACAAGCAGCCCCCAGACAAGGATCGAGGCCGGCATGCTAACGAGATGCAGGATGGGATCCGCAGTCGCATTGGTATTCATTAAGGCCCATAGTTTCTGAAACATCATCTTTAATGAGACCGCGTCCCTTGATGCGCTTTGACGGAACTTACCGACATGCGAACGGACCTTTGGGCGCAATATCGCCCAATGCTTTTAAGAGAGCGCGAAAGTAATGCCGCAAAGAGAATAGGGTATATAGTAGGGCCCTGTAAGTATGTTCTTAGGTGAAGCACACCAGCATGCAACCAAGGATTTACCATATACGTACCAGTCTCATGGCTTGCTCCATGGCAGATCCCAGACTATCGCCTGTTGGCCTGTTCCGTATGCATAATGCCACGAGTGCAAGTGCTACGTGACCGTACTCAGTAATCAAACTTGTAGTGCGGGACGGGCGTTTAGAGGTAAGGTGAGTACCTATGAAACACAATGCAATTAAGCAAAGAAAGCCTTCAAAGGCAAGAGCGAAAATAGATCCTGCTGGTTTCCTCAATTTTTTGCCCGAGTCCTGGCGTGCTTTGACTGAGATGCGGTTGGAGAACGTAGTTTTGAAAGGAGCTTCCAGCCGCAGAGGGACTGATGACATATCATCGCGAGAGCTTTGAGATACAGCCATGGGACCTCTTTCGTATACCGAGCCAGTGCAATGCGACCGTGTAGTTGGGCTGACTGACCCCCATGGCTTAAGGTATGTCTTTAAATCCTGCGAAGCACGATAGTCATAAGGCTATGGCCCCAAACCACAGAGTAGGACCCTGTATTTGAGTCAAGGTGTGGATTTGGCGAGACTGGGCGGCGCTTAGACACAGACAGAAGCAGGCAACGCCCAATGGGATTAAGAGGGGAAGGGCAATAGCCGCCGACATCTCCGCAGCTGGGGCCTGAAAGCAGGTGAAAGGTGGCAAGTCCGGCTCTTTTAACAAATAAACATATCCAGAAAATGGAGACGTATGAAGCACTCTCTTCTCGTTGAGACTAAATTGACAGATGAGGTCTGTAGGTACGGTGTATGTATGGCCGCAAATTGGTTGTATGCCCTCCAGTTTTGTGGTGGAAATCTGGCAGGGGATACAGTAAAGCCTAAGGCATCGAACAGGCTGTGGACTTTCAAAACTGCCATACTCCTTTACGCTGTCTAGGCCCAGGCCGAGAATCCTTACCCAACTGTCTTGCGGTTGGTGATCATGCACCCCAAGAAGTATCCGCATGACTGGCTGGTTTGATTGCCATCTGGTAGCGCCGATGCGGGGTCCTTAGGTAACTATACCCAGGATACTACTCTGTATGGGGAGTCTGAAACGTATAACCCGCAGAGGGTCTCGCTTGTTTCCGGTAAGCTCGCCTTTTAGTCTTACGTATGAAATCGCTTGCGTCAAAACAAGATCGTCTTCGGTAAGGTCCTGTAACTGTTTCACCAGCATCGATCACGGCTGTGATTACAATCGAGCGTGGCCTCCCAAATATGAGAAAACCGTTATTGGACGTGTCGATTCACTCCATAGACTCGACCGAACCGGTCCCAACTTCTTGGTAATAAGGAGCCTAGATGCCGATGCGGATACGTCAATTCGACCCGTGGTTCGCCACTCTTCCTCGCCGTGGTCGTCCTACGCGGCAATGTTTCAGGTACGAGGTCAAGGTTTGGAACAGGATTTGCCTTGCCGCCCTCGGTGCCCTCGGTCCAACATCATTGATCCTCATCACGGTCGCCCGGGTGAGCTGACAGCAAGGGCCTCAGCACTCCAGTTTAAGCTGAATGATGCTGATAGCAGTGCATGGTTGGTGAGAAGTTGTCGAACTGACGGCGGTAAAAAGTACATGTGGATGGACTTCGTTCGCCCCACCGAGACCTGCAGGATCGCACCTGTCAGCCACACTGGATCGGCGCACATCGAGATAGAGCGAAAGGCGGCGTACTCTTGAGTACACCAACTGACCACAGCTTCGAGAAACGCAATTTGATACTGAAGACAATGTTCTCCTATCAAACGCCAGAAATGCTTAAACAGACTTTCAGGAACTGGTATCCATACTTGAGGGAAGCGTCGTCTCTGCGCGGAGGTTTCCATCCACGGTTCGAGGGAATTGATAGAGCCCACCAGCATGAAACACACAAGGTTTTCCGTCCAAGAAATGTGATGTTGTCAGATGTCATATATAATGTCAGTGGCTGAGCGTTTGGCGAGGATCGCGTCGGTGATTCCGCTTCTTCCAGTCGGCACGTGAAGCAATCCATTATCCATTTGCCAGAGGGTTTCGGCCTGATAGATTCGATAATTTTCAAGCTGGAGATGATCTGGTTTTTTACCTGGCAAAAGGCAACGAGGTCGCTATCAACGTTGTCCTACCTCCTTCATCTCGTCACTCACAGACCCATCCTAGAGAATCATCAATGAAAAAGGAGCAAGCCTAGAGCAGTAGATCCCGTCGATCCATCAGGCTGTGGGTGTGATAGTCTCTCTTCAAGAAGGCCAGGTTTCAAGTGAAGGCGAATATAGCCAAGTATGGACGCGAATGCGATGGCTCCCTGATGGTACCTGGGGGATGTAACACAAGCACGGTCGCCCATTCAGAATACGCCGCCTAAAGTCTGTTGCCTCCTTCAGGAGAAATCAAGAGCTGGATGAGCACCTAAGGAAGCTGATTGGAGACAGGTCAGTGGAGTGACGGGCCAATCTGGTGTTGAAGGTGGGATGCTGAACCAGCAACCTGGAGTCGTGGCCCTGAATGGTGCGGCAGCCCAGACCGGAGAATTACCGCACGTCATACGGGCCGATACAATGCTGCTGTAGTGTGTGATCCCTGTTCTTACTGCATCCTTACCATACGGACTTTTCCTGGTTGGTCGAGATTCTTCAGTAGGGGTGCGCCACTCGTGCCCAAAGCGGTCTAGCGGATATCAGATCTGGTCGAATAGAACTGAGATGCTTCTTTGCTCTTTGACCGACACAAACTCAATGACCTGCAGTAGACCTCGAATGTGGGCTGTTTCATGTCTGCCCAGACATATCCAGTCCGAATGCAACGCAGGGTTCCAGATGGCCATGGCACTCCACCTCAAAGCGCTGATGTCGGCTACGATCTTGGCCCAAGTATTTGCGATGCTGCGAGATGGATATAAGAACCCCTTGATGCCAATGCTCTGAGACGTTTTTCTCTTTCTCTCCATCACGCTGGTCCGTTAGATTTCTTCTCATTGAACTTGTTCGACAGATTCTCAGGCTAGTCCTGTTCCATTCCTTTCGAGACACCTTCTTTACACATTCCGATTCGTCTGGTACGATCAGAAATACACTCCTTCCATTGTCGAACAGCTCTCAGCTACGCAAAACGCCCCGATCATTCAAAATGCTTGCCAAATCCCTTGCCGCAGCTGCCATTCTTGGCTTCTCCCTTGTCGACGCTCATATGGTCATGACCAACCCGGTTCCATACAACTTCAAATCATGGGACAACTCGCCAATCGCGGGTGATGGAAGCAACTTCCCTTGCAAGGAGACCGATTACACTGTGACCACGGAGAACTACTTGACGAAGGGTCAGGAGCACACTTTGGAGTTCCAGGGCGGTGCCACTCACGGTGGCGGCTCTTGTCAGATCAGTATCACCTCGGACCGTGCTCCTACTAAGGACACACAATGGAGTGTCATCAAGTCAATTGAGGGCGGCTGCATGGATCCCAACGAGGCTGATACTAACCAGGGCGGTGACGCAGCGATGAAGAATGGGTTCAGGCCCAGTTTCATCATCCCTGACGACTTCGAGGACGGCCAGTATACTCTTGCTTGGACCTGGATCAATCGTATCGGGCAGCGTGAGTTCTACATGAACTGTGCCCCGGTTACGATTAGTGGCGGATCTTCCACGAAGAGATCAGATGTTGCCGCTGTCGAGAAACGCGCGCAAAATTACCCTCCTATGTTCATTGCCAACATCAACGGCTGCAAGACAGAGCATAACATGTCTCCTCGATACCCCAACCCTGGCTCCGTGGTTGAGACTCTCAACGAAGCGCACCTCATCCCCGATGCCAGCAGTGTTTGCTATGAAGGTTCGCCGACTTGGGGAGACGCCGGTTTCAGCAGTGGCAGTAGCTCTGTGGAGCCTACCTCGGAAGGGGACTCTACGGGAGCGTCTTCTACTCCAGTAGCTCCTACCGAAGCAACTCCTGCCACGACGGAGGCGGCTACCCCTTCTATTAGCATCGGAGGAACCGTAGCCGTTCCCGAGTTCACCGGTGAGCTTACAGCTGCCCAAACAACTGAGCCTGCCGCCGTCATTCCTACTCCTTCCTCAACCTTCATGTCCGTACCTGTACCAACCGCCACACCGACCTCCTCGCCTAGCACAGGCACCATTTCGACCGCTGGCGCCCTTTCCGGGCCGTGCACCGACGAAGGCTCCTGGAACTGCATTGGAGGCTCGTCCTTCCAGCGCTGCGCCAGCGGAACATGGACGGAGGTCCAAACCCTGTCTAGCGGTACTGAATGCACCCCGGGCCAGAACACGAATTTTGCAGTCAAGGCTGTCCAGATCAAGTCCCGCATGCTCAAGGAGAAGCGCTCCCGCAGGCGCGCACACGGCCACATTAACATTCACTCGTAAATCAAAGCCAAGGGCATTCATCGGCTGGTCGGGTGGCACCCTAAGCTTGCTTACGAGTGTTTACATCCTTACACTCACTTCCAATCACTTCACTACTATTTTTGTCGTGATGGATCCTCTTACCTTCGTTTCATTTCGTGTATTTACCATTTTTCTGGCGGGCAGCGGCGGATGTGATTTTCGCGCAGAAAACCTATATGGATTTGGGTGCATTAGGTAGATACCGTCTTATATCCAATCAGTCTTCCTCTCATGGATTTCTTAAAGATCTCTGTTTCGTATCATAGACGACTGAACATAGCACTGGTTACTGATATTCGCCTCAGCCATGCTTGGGCCCCCTCGTCCACGTCACAGTTCTAGCCCTAGCAACCATAGACAGTATGAGCTTACTGCGCGTTTCAAATCGGGGTAACAATCCGAACTCAATTTAACCGCCGTATCGTTCTTCTTGGACCAATGGTTGGCACTATCAAGCACATATCTCAGGCCCCGTTACGGCCTGATTCCAATCTCACAGAATCTTTGACTAGTCTGAAGAGTCTGACCGCTGCTCGATACTAAGATCAGAAGGATGCAGTGTTTCTGCAGGCTGTTCCACGTCATATTCCAGGATTAGCTACGGCGCTTAGCAATAGCCAGTAAGAGCCGCTCAAGCGGCGTGTTATAGAAGTGTGAAGATGATTGCTTGCTATGCAACTTCTTGAAACAATGAAAATGATATTATGGTTTTTTTTTTGTTTTTTTTTTTTTTTCAAATGGATTCAACGAGTCGGGTAAAATGGCAATGGTGATAGTGGCCAGTCACGGTTTTTGTAGTTTGGGTTGTCTTGACTCGGCACTTTACCCTTCACGGCGCTTAGACCTAGGGTTTACGGCTATTTGATATATGCTGAGCCCGTCTCCCATAATTGAGTGGCAAAATCTACCTGAGAAACTTCTTGTAAGTTGATGAGAAGTAAAGGTTCCATAATTAATTCAGATTAGTATAGGCACTGGCACGTGGTCACTGGCATCGATCCATGTGCGCAGGCCGCGTAAATGAGCTTTACCATCGCCATGGAACTTATCAAGAAGCCCAATCCATCGATTTCAGCCATCAGTCCCTTATTGAATTTGGTGAAGTGACCCTGGATTTCATGTCATAAATGTCACAAAATAAACTCTTGATTGAGAAGAGCGGGTACTTTCTGACTCTCCTGCTGTGTGATGGTCTCAGATCCATACAGCAGACACAACTGCCATCCCTACTCTTATAACGAAGCATTTTTGTCTTCGGTCAGCAACAGGGAATATAACGGCCCTTCCACTATTGGCAAAGTCTTGGCCAACGAGACATTGTTGTGCCGGTCCGTCGGGGGATTTCTTTATCAAGCACAAGCATCGCTGGTAGTATGCTGGGGATCATCGTGGCAGAATTCGTGCTGAAAACAAGATCTGCGGATGGCCGTTGATTTTTCCGAGAGAGTTGCGAACTACGAGGCAGGTTTGTCTCTTCTCATTTGAAAAAAAACCCATGTATTCCATAGTGATTTGTGCAGAATTGACTGATGAGGTGGTTTTGTGTAGACCCTGCCTTCCCAAAACAAGAAAAGTACCATCCGTGCGTGCCATGGACTCCAAAGGCAAATGTTGCGAGTGGCAAAGAGCTTTCCCAAGCCTTCTGCACAAACAGACGGTCGTATAGGAAGCGGCCATAACTTAGCCAACTCGTCCATCCAGCTACCTCTTGAGATATTGAATTGCTATTACCCATCCAGGGCTGCTCGAATCTCCCCTTGTCTCATATTGTGTCACGAGCAAGTATAAAAAGCCTCCCCTGACTGTCACTCTGGAGATTGCGGTTAAGCGAAAGCCGGAGACCGATGGTTCAAAAACTACAGTGTTTTGCAGCACATGTAACATTAATGAACCCCAAGATATCGACTAACCACTCTTATACCACGCTCCGTCAAAGAACAGCAATCGAATCTGGAACAATGGAATAGTGTGTGAAGTGAGCCGCTGAATGAAAGAGCCTCTAGCTGCAAAGAAAAGGCTGCAGCTACCATCATTGAATTTTGCTGGACGTGCATCGCAGCTACCACGCAGACTCCTGTACCGCAAGCAGCCGAGTTGAGAGAACTAAGATCTGCCCCCAATGCGGCCAAGAATGCAACCAATTCTTGCCCGGCAAGACCTTGTACAAGAAGCCGCACCGGCCCAAGGCGTCAAAGACGTAAAGGCGCGGTCGGTCCTCAAACCCGCCACGCGGATCGCCGTCTTGGAATTTCTCACCGAGTCACCAAAGAGCCAAAGTATGACAGACAGGCGAAGAGATAAAGACATTCGGCGCCTGCGAGATAGTTAATGAGGCGGAAGTATATCGGCGTTACGCCGGGAAAGACGGGACCGAATGTCCGTTTGATCAAAGGCCGCTTGATTGATGCCAGATGCATGAGAGCTCAAGGGCTTCTGGATCCGTTACCGTGATGAAAATATCTCAGCTTTGGGCTTGCAGGAGATGGAAGTCAACAGTAATAGTCGGCAGTCATCGGTTGGCTTGAATGCCATTGGCAATGGCGAGTCCGATATGTCCTTGACGAGATGCTTGAGATTGTCGTCACGCTTGGATAGGCCATCTTTGAATGCTTTCACTAAGCTGATATGGCTGGATAAGCCCAGGGTCAGGACTCAGGTAGGTCTGGGATATTTGAGGAAATCGTTGGTGATACGAGCTCTTGACTGGGGAGGTTTCAAGAGAGCCCTCAAGCAGCAATTGCGGCCTTGATTGGGAGCCCTTAGAGGGTGCGAAAAAGTGATACTGAGTTTTGATAAAAGTGCTCTCCCACCACTCGTAGTGATCTTGCATGCAGTTACTACAGTATCTCTTCTATAACTATTGCATAGTTCTGAAGTGGCTAGAGAGATTGAATTTCAGTTACTCACAGTCCCTGACTAATATCTTAATACTTCTTCCTCTTCATTACCGCAACTCCGAGGACTCTAATCGTCTCCAAACACTCTTGTCTTCTTAGTCTCTTCCTTCTTTAGCCCGTCGCCTCACCCAGATGAGATCTCACGCGCCATATCATCTACGCTTTCTCGTCATTCTGGACACCCACGGCCACGGAGCTAGATTACTCTCAAAAGGAAACAAACGCCGCCATCCTACGCGGCGACATGACGGAAGGATCCAAGTTTGACAAATTCAGATCTGTCCTAAAACCTTCTCCGAGTTCAAAAAGCTCCCCTTATGCTCGTCACCGCTAGCAACCACAAATTCACAATGGACATTCATCAAATTTCGACAAAAAAAAAGGGCAGATATATGGTCACCACTGTAATCAGATTCACTTGAAAAAGAATACGACGACTATGAAGAATATAGGGAAGGATGATATAGGGAAACGCGATAATCTTTCTAGAGGAAGGAACGCAGCATTTCACGCTAGCGAACGGCGCTACACTCAAGGTACACGCCATCTCTTACGACCAAGGCCTTTCAGTGCCGCTGCGGTACGGCCATAACTTGATGTTACTAGCGATGTTGACGAAGTTGTCACCCACGGCCCGCCGAGGGGGATCATGAATACGACGCGAACAAGCAGGCTGCCCCGGGCTTTTGACGCGTCGTCCAAGCACGACCACGGATTGATTGCGTTGGTCACATCGACTAGATTGAGCGCAAAGCCCGTGGGACAGTGGCCGAGAGTCAGCGAGAAGCCGTCGTATTTAACAGATATTAATAACAGGAAGCCTAACATGCTAAGTAGCTTTCACAGGTCAGCCCTGAATAAATGAAATCATGCGATTGCACAGGAGACGAGCACCAGATGAGGGGGAAATGTCATATACTGTTCGTCAATGCTGCGGTCGAGGGCACTCAGAACTATTGTGCAGCCGGCAAGCTTATCGATCTTGAGTCCTAACCAGCTACATGAGTGAGGCATATTTCTATAATTAATTGAATATGAAACGACGTTCAGTCTAATTTGTGAAACCAGATACAGTACGGCAATGAGGACTTTTTGATTAAAATCACTGCTGTCCAAGGGCTAGGATTTATACACTAAGCACGGCAAAGCTCCATTCGGCGGGCCACCTGAAAGGCAAAGGCAGAGCTGTTGCACGCCGCGAGCGGAGGAATTAATAACAGTTGGGATCGAATATTATTTTCTCTCCATAATATCGGTTAAATGGAACAGTGGCCCGGGCAGTAAGCCGGCATGCTCTGCTGATAGTACTTGTACCCTGCAGATACAGGCAGAAGCTCAGCAAGAGCAGGAGGCCTCAATGTCTGTTCGAACCACTTCTACTAAGACTCAGGGCACAGTGGTTATATGTAATGTGGTGCTACCCGAATCATGCCTGTAAATCACCTTACCTAAAATTATCCATTCAATCTCCTGTTGATTAACCCGTCGTCCAACTTAGTGTTAACGATAACATAAACAGCCGTTGGTGCCTGACGTAGCAGGCCTCAATACCCGCCAAGACACTGCCCCAATCCGGTCATCGCAGGGCTAGGGCTTTCCCGCACAGACGCCGGGCGATGGACCAACTAAGCGAAAATTTCGACCAACTTCGTGAGCGACTTTGATCCGCAACCTCGAAAGACGACAACCAGCCTCACGTCGACAACAATGGCCTCTCGTCCTACCGTCTCTATCGCCTCCGGTGAGGGCAAGCCCACCGGGGCTACTTGCCCCCTGCCGGCTGTTTTCAACTCGCCCATCCGTCCTGATATCGTCCAGTATGTGCGATCTTTGATTTCAACGCAGGAGTTAGATGAGAATTCAGATTTGTGATGGATTCGAGATGCGAAGTGGACGCTTTAAAAGAGAAAAGCAACCGGACTGACGGTAGCATTATAGGCAGGTTCACACCGGTATGGCGAAGAACAAGAGACAGCCCTATGCTGTGAGCGAGAAGGCTGGTGAACAGACCTCCGCTGAGTCCTGGGGTACCGGTATGTTCAGGCATTGAAGAAATGGGTATTGCATAGGTGAAAATGCTAATTCTACGTCTCAGGCCGTGCTGTCGCTCGTATCCCCCGTGTCTCTGGTGGTGGTACTCACCGTGCTGGTCAGGCTGCGTTCGGTAACCAGTGCCGTTCCGGTCGCATGTTCGCTCCCACCAAGGTCTGGCGCAAGTGGCACCAGAAGGTCAACCTCGGTCAGAGACGTTTTGCTACCGCCTCTGCCCTGGCTGCCTCCTCCGTTCCCTCCCTCCTCTTCGCCCGCGGCCACCGCATTGCCAACGTCCCCGAGGTCCCTCTCGTCGTTGACTCCAAGACCTTCGAGAACGCCGCCGTGACCAAGACCAAGGCCGCCATTGCCCTTCTCCAGGCCCTTGGCGCCGGCCCTGAGCTCGTCAAGGTTTCCAAGTCCCGCAAGCTCCGCGCTGGTAAGGGTAAGCTCCGTGACCGCCGCTTCCGCCAGCGCCGCGGTCCTCTCGTCGTCTACAACCCCGAGGTGGACGGCAAGGAGCTCGTCCGCGCCTTCCGCAACATTCCCGGCGTTGAGACCTCCCCTGTCTTCTCGCTCAACCTCCTCCAGCTCGCCCCCGGTGGTCACCTCGGTCGCTTCATCGTCTGGACCTCCTCTGCCTTCGAGGCTCTCGACACCGTCTACGGCACCACGAGCTCCCCCTCCGCTCTCAAGAAGGACTACCTCCTCCCCTCCAACCTCGTTGCCAACGCCGATCTGGCCCGCCTTATCAACTCTTCTGAAATTCAGTCCGTCCTGCGCGCTCCCAAGGGTGAGGCCCGCACCAAGCGCGCCAACGTCCAGAAGAAGAACCCTCTCCGCAACAAGCAGGTTATGCTTCGTCTTAACCCGTACGCTGCTGCGTTCAGCAAGGAGAAGCTTGGCCAGAAGGGTGTTGAGAGCGAGAAGCCTGCGCCTCTGGCTGATGGTTTCCTCAAGACTCTCCACGAGGAATAGATGGCTCGCTCCTTTTCTCTCTTTCTAAGGTCATGTTGACGTGATGGTTCAGGATTCGGTTTAAAAATGGTAGCAATAAGCAAATGAACGGATTTGCAATACCCAATTTCGTTTTTATTTAGTCCTCACGTGTAATGGATAAGTAATGATTCAAGTGCTGGAGTCCCATAGCTGTATGCCTCTAGTGCTCGAGTAAAGATAGAGGAGATGACGTCTCCCTAAGCTACAGACCACAGTACATGACTCGTAAAATTAGAACGGCCCAGCTTACTGCATAAGTCTCTGCTGCATGACTGTGCACCAGCACCAGCGGCAGCAGAATTGTCGGTAACGAAGTTGCAATCAAGTCATTTTTAGACCAGACAGCGAAGCGAGCCTTTGACGTCGACGTAACTTCGCAAGAGTATCTCAATTTGGCTTAGCCTGAACGAACTATATTACTAGATTCTTATAGTCGAATGTCTCATATTTCAGCCGATGGCTTCTCAATGGACAATTAGACCCGGGTGATGCTATAACACCCTGTGATATACTATATTACTTCTCCGTAGCTTATCTTCTATCCTAACGGCCACTTGTATCTACTCGTACGACGATTGATGCATAAATCTGCCCGTAAGATTTTTTTTCGACGGTGCAGGGCTCGGAATTTCGGGAGTTACATCCAGATTGAAAGGCCAAGACAGAGCCTTGCCGGCAATTAGTGCAGGTAGTCTACCTCGGAGGGAATGGAGCAGGGACTAATCCCTCCGGTGGCGATATATGCTGGACGAAACCTCCCAGACACTTAAGTCAGTTGTTTGCTAATATGCTCGGGATCCGGCCTCAAGACCCGCGACCCTTCAGAACGGCTATTTTATCCACTCGGGCCGGCTCTATATACGGAGTTGCTCAGACAGGTTGGTAGCCGGGAAGGCATCAAGCACAAGGAGCAGAAAAGTTGCAGTTGGACAGTACCGCATCCTTGGTTTCATCGAATACGCAGAGTAAACCAGAACCTCTGCTCATCGAGTTCGATTTACAATGGAAACAAGCGCCGGTGTCTGGCATGAGCTCATTGTTGAGCCTTCTTCGCCGAGAGCACAACCTAGCTCTCTTGACTTGAATTGGAGCGGTCGAGATATGGATTAGGTGTTTCTCTTTTTGCGCCCTGCGCACGCTATTCTATAATATATTGCTTAGTAGGTCTGGACGGGTGAGAGTAGCTCTGCAACGCCAGATAGACAGAAATGTAGCTTACGAGGTTACGCAGTGAGGGATGCTTGCGGGAACTCCCGCCGTCCCTTTTTAATCTCTGTAAGACGTAAGTGCAAAGTATCATACCTCGCATGTCAGGCAACGGGTTGCCTGAAGGTTCCAGACTTGCAACCGTCCGGGAAGCGGGGCCTGTATCCAGACGATGAATGTCGAGGTGGGCGCCACTTAACTCGGCGCTCAGCGCTTAGGCGAGTGAATAGTGCGCTAAACGGGCCCGAGACCTAACTACGGAGAAGGACACATATAGCGAATCGGTGTAGTGAACAGCTTGTTCCGATAAGTTTGCCCGATCCTAGGGTTTTTTAGGTAGTATTGCCGGCTTGTTGACCTCGAACATCCAATATGTTTCGTATCCTGTTTCGTAACGGAGTAGGTTACCATGAAAGCGACGTCGTCCAAGAAGTATAGGTAACTGAGCCGTTATTTAGTGCTGACTGGGGGCCCCGGGATCCTGGAACGAATGACATTCTCATCCGCCTCCGGGCGACAGATAGGAGTAATCTTTGTACGACTTCGACGTACGCCGTCCATACTATGCGCATTCGGTACACCCGGTTTCCACCCGTAGTGCCGGTTGCGGTTCCGATGGAGTTGGAGGTGGCTACTTATCCTCATATTTCGAGAAGAAGGCCTTGGTGTATGCCAGGCCGGTAGCATTGCCTCAAGTCGTGTCGGTTGTCGCACACAAATGAAGCACCCTTGTAGGAAACTGGGTACTTTATGGTAAGTGCGGACAAATCAGGCCACGAACAAACCGATGACCCATTCAAAGCGAATGCCGAGACTCGATGTATAGGTCATTAGGCCTGGCGGCGAACGCCAGACGGCCCAGACATGACTACCGTCTTAACTCCACTCGGCAGTTGTTATGATCAGAGCCCGTGCATGGGGAACCCTGTTCGTCCGATGAGGGAATTGTGGTCCGGCCCTGGCGCTATATCAGCGCTCAAGATATCGGAATATCCGGAGTCCACAATCTAACGGCGCATAAGCGCTTACACTACGGAGTAACCTCCCAGGCTCTGTAAGTTGCGCACGGGGATATAACAATGGGGCAAGTCTCCTTACAAGGTATTTGCCCGCTTCGCGTCAAAGGATTTTCTTGCGATTGGCGTTGCATGCACTCCTGACTCGTGCAGACGGTACCAAGGTTGCAACGGCATACTTCCCTCTTCGAAATAGCGTCTTGCTTGAATCCTTGCCATATTCTATTCGCGGCCTAGGTCAATATGCAACTGTAATCGACGTGCAAAACATCCTCGTACCGAAACTTGACTAGCACATAGAGTGGTACGAGATTTATCGTCCTAGTGTGAAGGCAATTTCCCAGGGTTTCCAGCTGCAGTACTCGAATTCACCTTGAAATGACTGACAAAACAACCGGTATGATGTTGGAATTGTATATTCTGTTCCAACGAAGCGATCCCTGCTTGATAGAAGAGCTATATGGAGCAGGCGTCGCAGACAAAGCAGGCTCGGCATATTACCCACTACCGATAATGTGGGAGATGAATTGCGTCTTCAACCTCTTAACACGAATTAGTTCCTGCCGCACTCCAAGAAAGAAACACTGTAGGGACCCACAGAGTCTGGTCAATAAGGCTCATGGGCATCTTCTCGTCTAGCAAGGAGGCAATGGCCCGTTGTTGCACCCTGAGTAGTCTGTGGGCTTTTGGGGCCTAGCCGGCTAGGTGCCTCTTCGATGAAGGAAGATGCGCGATATTAAAGCGTGAAAATTCAATCGCTGTGGATAATTTACCGATGACAAGCAGGGGTTGGTGACAACTCAGCCGGGGGTAGATAACATTCCAGCAGAGCCGAGGACCAGCTTGTGAGCATGCAGCGGTTTTGTTGCTCTCGAAGAGGGAAGCACGTGAGGATGCTGGAATTCTTTGGCAACGACACAACACATGACGTAGCTCGGCATTGTGCAATTTGAACCTCACTGTTTGAATTTGTAGTCACAGTTTCAGGGCCCTACCAGCTTGTCATGAAAATTAAAGCCAGATGGTATTATTGTTGTCACTGAATTTTCTACCTGAAGATCCTGTAGCACAGGCAGGGACCATGCATAACTAACCATTGAATTTCTCGTTGGCATCAACTCGCTTATGCAGCACCTCAGCGGCAACCTACAGCTTCATCAGCCCTTTCCAGGTTGCACCTCCACGGGTACAAACCACAGCCCGGCCAAGTCTCGAACCTTGCACATCGTGGAGGGGCCTTGTCTGAAATTGATGATGAAGTGGTCTCTAATTCATCTCCCACAATTTCAGATCTTGAGAGCCGGAATCCAAAAGGTCATTGATCTACGTGCTAGTACACTGGGATCCTGGCTTGGTTTGATGCGCTTTTAGAGGCCGACGGTAGCGTACCGCTTTAGCCTCTTTTCTTGCTGCAGATTCCCTTTTGTACAGATTTTTTTTTTTAGCGTCATGCTAACAAGTGAGCGCCCGGATAGACTGCCACCATTTTCATATGTCTCTCCGGACTCAAGGGCCGAGGGCCTACTCATATTGAATCCCGCCCCATGGCCTAGCAGTCCTACCGGGAATGTATGTGTTTAGGCGACCAGAGACCGACAAGGGGATAATGGACGCCGTCGGCGTTAGGGCCCAAACCAAGAGCAGAGCGGTCCAGCATTATTCTTTTGGTTCCTGCCAGAATGATAGCGGAGACCTTGGCCCCGCCTTGCGCGAAGGAATCATAGCGGGCACGGGAGCTTGATTGATTGGCGTAACCGGTACTTTGTGACGATGATCTTGATCATCGTTCACCCAGATTTGATCTCCTTATAGCTCCGTGGCGGGCCTAGGTCCGACGGCGGCATGGGAACTGAGGGAATGAGCGGGCAGTATGCTCACTTAGGCTGGTCCTCCCATTCGCCGATTACACCCGACGGGGCTTTGGCGAGGTCCAAGGGGATGAAGGAGTCGGCCATGATAGGGCAAGCAATCTCAGTATACGCACGGATAGATTGGATCTAGACTCCATCGGACCAATAACCTTCCAACCGGAGATTTTCCCATTTTGCTGGAACGATGGGCGAATCTGGTACGGAGTGGTATATGCCATTATTGCCAGAGGACATAGTCCACCGTCCACACTGAATCTGAAAGATACTGACTCGATGCCGCATAGAGAATCGCAGATTATCCGCAGCCAAAGGGGTGGTTTATGGGGCCAGCATGGAAACAATGAGATTCTAATAATAACGAGGCTGTAGATCCGATCGCCAAAACTCGAGACTCAACCGGGCAGACCGGCAACATCAAAATGGAAGTCAAAGATTCCTGAAACCGGGATTTAGTCTCACCTTTCACTGTGCTGCAGGAGCCGTCCACGGGTGTTTCCACTTAGCGCAGCCATCCCCGCGAACGACGAGGACGAACTGCGAAACAAAGCTAGTCTCACTCTCAAGTCCCTTACGGCTATCTTTTACACTGGAGGACGGAAGTGTATCTCAAAGAAACGGATACATTATCTCGAGGCTGCCCAGGGGACCGAAAAACTACTATCACAAGTGGTCCCAGTTTATCTTCAATACTGATGCCGGTACTGGTCCCAATAAGGAAAATCCACCGAAGCACCCAGCAGATTCGTCTCTTGGGTTTGATACCTGAGTAAGAAGTAATGACTTCGCCATGAACAATATTGATGACTTGGCGATTTCCAGTCAATGCGCGCAAAAGAGTCGGACCAGGTACGGCGCGATGATCGACCGACAGGCGAGCGGGTGAGACAAATGAAAGGAGCTCAAGTCTCAAACACTACGAGGGATCCATCGCTCTGACATTGGGTCTAGACAAGACAAAACAAGGTTATTCTCAAATGCCGTTCCGAGGATGCAGCCGCCCCAAATATGTATGGTGAGGTGGGAGTGAGAGGATCGTTTGAACCGCCGTCAGAAAATCCTTCTTGCGGGGCGCAGGTGGAGTCAAGTCCGAAGCGAAATGAACTAAAGAAAAAGCCGGCAAGGAAGAGAAATGCAACAGAGCAGATCAAATCGCTCATTTTAGTACTCAGGAACCGAATGGACGTCGATGCAGTCTGGAAGAGTTCGCTTGCCTGGGCTCTGGCACATACCTGAGTCTAGACAAGCAGGAATGTTGGGCAACCCAGTGGATCGACAGCACGGCTATGTCGGTAGGGGAGTGTCCGAACGGAAGTAAATGATCCATACCTATGCGAAACACGATGTGTCTGGGTCAGCCCTGGAGGCTGTCACGGGTACCCTGTATGCGAGCCTAGGTAGTAGGTAAGTATCGCGGGTTCAGGCCCGGAGAACTTCCTCGTCAACCGTGAACTCGACTCCAGTTCCTGTCGACGGTCTCCCCTGCTTCTCCCTTTCCACCATACCACTTTGCTCTTCATCTTCTCCGCTCGGTGCCCGCTTCGTCAGTCGTTTCTTGTCCTTTGAGGGTAGTTTGCCGTGCATCTTTCAGTCCTGCCGTCCCCCTCGTGTCTCCGCGGGACCCCCTTGTCCACAGCAGGGTTCTCGTACCAGGGCGGCCATCCAGCGGTAAAGCAGTCATTGAATCTGGTGTCTTTCCCCGCGTCCAAGCCCACAATATAGCAGTCCCAGCCCTGACAGCGAATCGCTGATCGCCGGTCTGACCCTTGTCCCATCAAGATTTCGCCGCCGGCATGACATCCTGCCCAGCGCTCATTGTTTTCCGTTAGCGGCTGCAGCAATCTGGCCAGCATCAGGCCATCTGGTCCAATCAGGTACGTACGGGCGGCTCTCAGTGTTGGTTCTGTGTTTCCCTTGTGAGAGTACATTCACTCGAATCGAACAAGGGGAGGAAGGGAGAAGAAAAGCAAATTAATGGAAATAATAATAGAATTTATCCACTTTGTCACCACTCCGGCCTTGGATTCGCCTCTTCTACACTTGCATGTGGAGGCTACTGCTTGTCGACAAACGGGCGTCTTTCTTTTCTTTTTGCCTCTCGTGTTCATGCCCCCCAAGGCTTACCGTCCGGTCTCTTTCTGACTGTGTTGCAAATCGCAGCCTCACAAGTCATCAACCTTCTTTGTTGCCTGCCTTCGGCACAAGCCTCGCGCACTGTGAGGAGGCCATTTGCAGCGGAGGCTACTCGAGGCCGTTGGCCTGGCTGGTATGCACTAGAGAACTAGTAGTCACCCGCTTCCAAAGGACTGGGGGACTTCGGCTGGATTCCTGCAGTAATCCTCGCATGGGGAGCTCGTCCCGAGAAAGAAACTAAAGAAGAATCAGTTTCAGGGCCGTTTGCGCCATGAGTGTCCACCTTTAGATCTCATCCTGGTACCCACTGAGGCCCACACACTTCGTCTATTCTTTTCCTAGTGCACGGGAGCTTCCAGTAATCCGCGTGGCGACGACCGGTATATCCTCCTGCGGAGCTGCTGTCCGAAGTATTCCCCATTGTGGACAAATTGTTCATAACTAGTACCACGTTCCCGTCGCTGCGCCGGATTATATACCGGGCCTTGTCCTGGAACTTATCTCCAACGGGGTTCCAGGCCCTGATTGACTACCTGGATTGTGGCCTGCCACCTGTCTACTCGTTCCTTCCAACACTTTTCATTTTGTTTACGCTCTCTACATTACACCAAATCTGCCCAACCAAGAACAAAAGGAGAGCAAAGGTATGTACTTCTACGTGACTTGGCATTCACTCAAGGCTATGCCCGCAATCTGTTTATTCTCCTGGCTAACCTTGCGCGTGTTTTCCAGGTTGTATAAGGGTTGGCTAGGGCTTAGCCCAGGCTCTCACCCAGTTGCCTGAGTGCCTCATCAAGCTTTTGATAGAGACCCACGGCGACGTTTCGGGAACGTGTTTTTCTTTGCCGGCTAGAGGCCTGGCGCTTGCAAAGAAGGCATTCGTCTATAAAACGAAACGAACGCCATGTCGTCGGCCTACTATATTGGACCCTTCGGGCGTATGTTACCTATTGCCGATGGTCCCACGGAGCAAGAACCGGATCGTCCAGCTAACCTATCAGTTCCGGGATCCCATCCATATCAACTTCCACCGCCTCGTACTACAGCCCCATTACAGTTTGGAACAGATCCATTCTTACGTCCGCGAAATCGAGCCGACAGGCTAGACGAGAGAGA
The DNA here is from genome assembly GCF_047715535.1 of Aspergillus foveolatus. Lineage (NCBI taxonomy): Eukaryota > Fungi > Ascomycota > Eurotiomycetes > Eurotiales > Aspergillaceae > Aspergillus > Aspergillus foveolatus. Next base: position 128,339 of record NW_027396108.1, on the reverse strand, counting down.
AGAGCCTTCCGTTTACTCGAGCAGTCATGGGTACCAGCAAACGAACGAGCAGCTTCCCTCTGTCAGTCAACTTCTTACACCTACCGCGCAATTAAGCCGGTCGCCGTCACCATATAACCCAAGTGCTTTCGGGATCTACTTGGCGCCAAACGAGCCTGGAGAGTCACCCCAGCGCTATAATGAGACGAACGCGCCCCCTACACAGGAGCGCTCAAGCATTTATGAAAGATCCAGGGCATTCCCGGACGTAGCAACCTCGCCACAATCAAACAATCTACCTCCTATATCTCACATTTCGACTCATGCTCCTGGCCGTAATACGCCGACGTACTTGAGTCACAACTTGAATTCACTTCACCCGCCATACCTACCTAGTTTTCATGGCTATAATGAGGAACCCAACGGCAGAAATTCCGTGAAGACCCAGTCACTCAGTACAACCGATTTGGGTCAGCGTGGTGCTTCTGGCAAATCAGCGAAACCTCAAGTACGTCTGCACGTCGTGGATGAGCGTTTCATTGAGGGCGAAGGCCTATGTTATATATACGCCGATGGCTCTCACTGCCCCAAAATCATTGATGGCATGCCGGTTAACGCCAACTGGGGGGTCACGAAAGCTGGCAAGCCTCGAAAAAGATTAGCGCAAGCCTGTCTTACATGCCGGGAAAAGAAGATAAAGTGTCATCCAAACCTGCCGAAGTGTGACCAATGCCAGAAGTCTGGGAGGGAATGCAGATTTGAGAGTGCGTAAGTATATGGACAACAGAGTGCCACGAACCTGAGTTGCTGACCACGTTCAGACCCCGTGGACACCGCGCAGCATCGAAGGCGTCGCAATCCACGAGAAAATATGATATAAGACATAATACTGCAACGGAGAACTCTAACAATGCAGGTACCTCCAGTTCACTATATTCTGTTGCGAGGGCTTCAGAGAGCTCTACCTCCCTCCCTGGAACAAACTCACAGTCTCCCCTATCTGATGACTCCATGCTTACGCCTTCTGCTGTGGATAGCAACCATGACAACATTACCGATCCCGACCGGCAATTTGCAGCAAGGCCGCAGCACCTTCCCGGTGAACGTGAGCGTATGTCGCGGCATCCAACAGGCAGCGCTGCCAGCTCACCGTCCGCGGACTACGCGGAGATCTTGACGGAGATCAAGGACTTGGATGAACACGACCCACTGGCGACTGACTGGAGATCAGACCCCTATGCGGTCGATCCAGAATCTGCAACCCATTTCACCGAAATGTACTTCACATACGTGAATGACCGCTTATACTATTTATTTCCCCGAAGAAGGTTTCTCCTTTGGCTCAAATCATGCCATACGAAGTCACTCGCCGATAATATGCTTCTTTACTGCATCATGGCTCTGGGATCTATCTTCTCAGACCGCCCTGGTAAGATCACAGCTATGAGGAGATACTCCCGCATTGCAAGATACGCCCTCGAGCATAGCCAGCACAGTCTATCCTTACAGCTTGCACAGAGCCGCATTATAATTAGCCTTTGGTACTACGCAATTGGCGCACTCGTGAAATCCTGGGATGCTGCCGGCGCTGCAGTGCGAACGGTATGCGGCCTGCGTTACAATGTCGAAATGGGGGGAGTTATTGCAGAGCAAAACCAGCCTTGCGAGTATGGCCTACATCCACAAGCTCTGATAGAATGTCGTCGGCGGACCTTCTGGATCGCTTTTCTGACTGATGTAAGATATCATTCGCCTTCTCCCCGCTTTTACCCCTTCTGAACTCAGTTGTCCCTCTAATTGTCGTTACACAGCGCCTGTCGTGCTTCTACGCCCCTTCAACGACCTTCATCTCCTCCCAAACAGCCTTCCTACGTCTCCCTTGCCGCGAAGAGATCTACGAAGCCCAGGAATACACCACAGTTCCCTTCTTCCAAAATTTTCTTAATCAAGTCCCCTCCGAATCGCACGAACTCTCCAACCTAAGCGTCTTGGCACCCCTCATAGACGTGATATCAATATGGGGCGATGTCTCTGACCACGTTTTCCGCCTATCTCTCATCCCGGCCGATTCATACAACGAACTCTTCGAAGATTTCTATACCGCCATAGTCCGCCGATCAGACCAGTGGCTCTCAAGGCTTCCAAACCACCTAACATTTACGGCCGTGAACCTCGAACGCAGCAATCAAGCACGAAACATTGACCATTTCATCTCAATTCACCTTTTGTATCATGCCGCCCTTCTAAAACTCAACCGTTACGCACGGGCACAGCTCCTTAGACCTGGAATGGCAAAACAGTACGTTCACACAGCCCGCAACCATGCTGCCGAGATACTCCGCACCGCACTCGCGCTTGAACGTTACGCCTCCGATCACAACGTCTCTCCAATGACAGCTGACCCGACCCCAAGGGCTGGAACACTACTGCTGGATCCCTTCCTCGGCTACATAATCCTCTCCGCAGTAGACGTTCTCAGCGCCGGTGGTCTAGTTATCGACTTGCCCGAGTGCATCAACCTTATCCGCGGTGGACTCGACGTTGTCCGTGACCTCAGCAGCTTCTGGAACAGTACGAAGCCGCTGGTGTCGGCTACAGAATCGCGCTTAGAGGCGCTGACTGAGGCGCACCACTCTGTTTCTACGAGTCGCACAACACATGAAGGGAGAGTGGCTTTCTTGTTCGATGGCCCCTCGCTGGACAGTCAAATCCAGAATGGCGTGCAGAAGCAGGATTCGTCCGTAAATGAGGACCTACTATACGGCGGTCTGTCAAGGGAGCAGCTATTCCTTGCGTTTGGGGTGATGGATGTGTCGTATTCGTTGAGGAATGTGGTTTGGGTTCGAGCGAGGCGCGAGTGAGTGGGGGTCTGTTGGTCTCATGGACACTGTACGAATATGGGTAAATGCTAGCATGTGCGATATACGATCCACAAAATTGCGGCCTTGTGTTGCATATAGATATTATGTTTTCGAGGCTCGCCCTGGCCTATAATGGGTCGTGTTGATTTTGTTTTGCTCAGCTAATATATATTCCGATCGAGCTGGCTGTATATGATGTGATAATAAGACCAAGCACAAGTAGCAACTTAGCGTACGGCTTCAGAGACCATGCTTCAACATTATCCAATTTTTGCGCGAACACTACCTATTATTTGATATTGAATTGCTAGGCTTCCCATGGAAACCTACTTGACATTCACCCATCGTCGGCACCTGCTCTCTCAACGTCTTGGCCGGGTGAATGGATTCCCATGTTGTCACCATTGGATAGAGAATGATGATGCCATTAACTCCGGTCCGTCATTATGTCAAGTCATCTAACGCACATTTGTCTACTTTATCCCCGCACTCCATCCACGTTATCCCTCACTATCCCCCACCATTGATTGACCAAATACTCGCCGACTATTTACGTACGGGTCAGGACAAGATGTGCAGTTTCACACGGCTTAAGATGCTGATCAAGGACAGGCGTCGGCCAATCGGATACGCCAAGTTCTGTCCAGGCCGCATACGACAAGAAGAAACCTGAATATTGCCTGACAGTTGAGCTTCGAGACAAGCTGAAGGGCACATTTGATACGAAAAATCAGAGCTTGCGGGAACGGATATTGCTAAACGCACCACGCCTTGCTTGTGTTATGCTGCTATAGCGCGGCTGGAGAATTAGGTGCAAGGAGCTCGGAATTAGAGTCATTCTTGCCCCTAGTGTTCTCAGTGGCGATTCTGTCGCCAATATGCTACGGGAGTGTAGGCGTTCTAAGAACTATAGTACATCATTTACGACCGTGGTCTGTTAGCTACATTAGCAGCTAACGATATTCTTAGGGTTGTCCCGCTTTCGTGCCCATATATTAAGGAGAAGGTGACACATTGTTCCACTGAGGCTGAAGATCTTGTACAATCTTCGATGATAACGCAGGATACTACCATGAAAGCGATAAGATTTGCTATGATCACAAAGACCACGGAGCCGCTCATGGTCTCAAACATCTACCCCTAACCCTTTCGCTCAGGAACGGACCAGGAACCAGCCGTCTCAGGGAGTGTTCTAGTCAATTCGTCATCTGACTGGGACAATAGCAGAGTCGGAGCGTGGGAAGAGGTCGTCCTGGGCCCGAAAGAATCCTGGACCTTGTTCTCAACCACATGCTACTCAAGTCTGCAGCACACAACTTTTGGGGTCATGCCTGGACAGCTCTGGAACCCTTGTGCAAAAAAAGTGTCTCGCCTGTTGGGGATCCGCTCAAGCCTAACTTTCAAATGCCTGAAGAATCAGAAGTCGTCTTCAACCCGCCTCAGTCTGGCGATGTGTTGGAGTTCATCTTGAAAATGCGGGTACCCACCCCCTTCCCTCTTCCCAGCTTGCTTGAGATGCAGTGGTATCTGCATCGGTTATTGCCTTGATTTAAACTGCCGAATATGCTCGGGATACACACTTTTGAGCTCGAAGCCCATGCGGCGGAAGAAATGGAAATTTTGGAAGAACAGATAAAGAGGTGCAAGAAGGTGGCTGCTAGCGTTCCCTAGGCTCTGCACGGCAAGGATTTGAAGCTCTAGGGTTGAAAAGAAAGCACCTGAACACCGGTACCACTGTAGTGCAAGCAGGACATTGGTCGAAGCAGCAAGTCATCGCACAATCCCGCTCGTTTTTAGTATTTGAGGTTTCGCAAGCTGCTGTTTGGTATCATTTTGGAAGTTGCGACTATAGCTGTTTATATATATTTTGTCTTTCGGCGACTTTTTTTTCATGACCACTGCTTTCCAGAATCTCTATAAGCTCAAGTTAGTCGAGTATGCCGAAATAATGTAATTGCTTCCTACCACATAAATTTCCTCTAACTGACTGCGAACATAAAGTGCAGTAAGAAGCCGAGCCTAAAACGGACGAGACGTCACTTTAAGTACCAGGGTGGAGCTCCGCCCGCCGCTCTCCCTCCGCATTCAACAGAGAAAAAGTCAACATCACCGCCAGCAGCCACAGCACGTCCATACTGGAAAATGAACCACAGAATTCTGTGACTCGAGGGAAAAAATCACAACGCACGCGTAGGCAGGAATTGCCGGTCTCTGTTCTGCCGGTCCTCACTTCTATGCCGGCGCAAATCATCGACGGAAAGGAGAACAAGAAAGCTCTAGAAGAACGCCAGCACTTTGAACGCGTCTTGCCGCATCCACCGCAATGAATAATAACAGCGAACAAATACCCCGCAATGATGCGGATGCCGATAATAACGAGGCAGAGACCTATTCCCTCCTCATGTCCTACCCCGAAGAACTCGACTACTACGCCGTCCTCGGTCTTCCCCGCGACCCTCCGCCTACAGACGGCGCAATCCGCTCCGCCTACCGGACGCTCACTTTAAGTTTCCACCCCGATAAGCAGCCGCCAGAACTGCAGGATGCGGCGAAGCAGCAGTTTGAGCGCATCCGCGAGGCGTATGACACCCTTATTGATCCGAAGAAGAGAGTCGTGTATGATCTATTAGGCGCGGAGGGGGTGCGCAGGGAATGGGGCATTCATGGAGCGATGGGACGTGGTGGCGAGGCGGAGAGACAGGAGAAGCAGGGACAAGTCGGGGTCAAGACGATGAAGCCGGATGAGTTCCGGAGGTGGTTTCTTGAATCGATGAAGAACAGAGAGCGCGCGGTGCTTAATTCTTTGGTTAGGAGTAAGGTATGCTATGCTGAATACCCATCCAAATGTTCTGTTGTACTAGATTTTCTGGAATGGTTATGTGCTGTGCATGTTATGGTGCTTGATCTGACGACTTCAAAGGGATCTTTGATTGTGGGCGTTGATGCTAGGGATATGATTTCGGTGAATGAGCGCGAGGGTGAAGTATACTTAGAGATTCCTTCGGCGAAATTGTCAAGCTTCGCGGTGCGGTATTCCTTTGTCACGCCGTTTCCGACGCTACGGGCTGTTATGGGAGAGGATGAGAGGGAGGATGCTGAGAGCGAAGTCGAGGAAAAAGAGGAACAAAAAGCTAGCCAGAGTCCAGAGTTGGAGATATATGCTGGTGTTGCAGGCGGGTTTCAACGCCTCTTCAACAAAGTCGAACTGGAATGGGAAGATGGCGAAACGGAGCTTCGAGAGGTAACGTCTGGGTGTTCGTTTAGCTGAGTGCGAGTTATCACTGACAAAATTACAAGGTACCTCTCCCTTTAATCTTAAGTACGCAGAATGTCACCCTTGGAGCGAGCACCAGCCGAGTACTCAGCGATCCTAATCCCAAGGGCATCCTTAAGAGATGGCCGTTCTCGCTCTTCCAGGACACGCTCGTCAGCGTTGAAGCTACCGCCCTACCGTCTACAACGGTGCAGGCGAATGTAGCCAAGAGCATCGTCGTCACACCTGGAACGAGGCCTTTTAACGTGATTCTTGGGACTTTCTTCAATCGCTCCATTTTTCAGGCTCCACCGATGCTCAACCTACAGGTGACCAAGGGAATTGGTCAGAAGAAGACCGCATTCTGTAGCTGGTCAAGTGGATTTATTGGATGGCCAACTTTTATTGAAACATTATTACTGCCTTTTGCTGGGGATGGTCTGTCACTGGAGGACCAAGCAATCAGCCAACTCCAGGTCGGCATTGCATCTCAGTTGTCAAAACTCGCTCCCGGCTTAGCTGAAGAGGACGAAGACATGCCGGGATCAGCGGAAGACGACGAGGAGGAGGACGAGTTTGAGATGCTCCGCGCGAAAAAGCGCGAAGAACAGAAGGCCGCCGAGGCCTGGCACATTGCCATTTCTGCATCGCCGGCCACGGCTGGCTTCATATTCAAATATTCCCGCAACATCTTCTCCGGCAAACCAGCCACCGATGCTGCTCTCTCTCAGTGGAGCTCTGAGAAGCACTACTCATTGCCACCAGCGAACGAGCCGCGCTCCGTACGGCTTGAAATTACTAGTACCGTTGATATGAACCTGTCGCTTAGATGGAGTGTGCACGGTTCTCGACAGGTTAGTGAATTGACCCGCGTGGGCTTCGGAGTCAGTTTACAACCTCAGGGCCTGATAATGTCGCTTTCCTGGGCCAGACTTGGGCAGAGAATAAGACTTCCGATTGCCATTTGCCCGATTGATAGTGTCAATGCGGACTCGGCCACTCTGGCAGTTGTCCTCCCGTGGTTAACATACTGCGCGGTTGAGTTTGGATTTATACGGCCCAGGGAACGACGGAATCGCCGGAGGCTAATTGCTAAACGACAGAAGAAACTCAGGAAACTTGTTCCTCAGAAGAGGTTGGAAAGCACACAGGCCATCGAACTCATGGCAGATCAAGTGCGACGACGGCAGGATAAGGAGTACAGTAGAGGGGGTCTTGTCATTACCAAAGCAGAATACGGGCATTATCCTTCAAAGCGGAATGCCGACCAAGGCGCCAAGGAGCCCGGGGTGACAGATGTTACTATCCCTGTGGCTGCGTTGGTGGATCATGGCCAGCTCATCATCTCTAAGAAGACGGCTAAGGTGCGTTTTACCACCTTCTCTCTCCAGTCCTTGACTCTATCAAAACACTGACTTTCAGACAGTTCCAGATTCTTGGCTTCCATGACCCGGCGCCTCTACTGCCGAAAACACTGAAGATATGGTACCAATACCATGGGAAAGACCATTATGCCGAGGCTACAGATGCAGAGGGCGTCACTTGCCCTATGCGCTCTCATCTGCTTGCCGCTTGACGCCTTTGGGAGACATCACATCAGTCTTGCTTGCCCAAGACTACGCATATCGGCTGTACAGCGACATCTGTACAAGATCTCCTCTACAATACGGCTATTGGGCAAACTCCTCTCCTCTTTGTATCATCTGCTTAGATTTTTCGACCATATACTTGTCTCTGTGGGAGACTTGGAGTTTTCTTGGATATATTAGCGACCTGTTTTGCGTAGATATAATGTTTTGAGACATTGACAATATACCTCTTTCTTGTCCGCTCAATTTCTTCGTAATAAACTTGGTTATTCTAGTTGGTGGTCACCAGATCTATGCACGGCATTTATAGCGGCACCAAGACCTTCCCGTCAGGATGTTATCTAATCGTAGGGTGCGCGAGTGAGACCATTCGCGCAATCGACCGCCAACCCAATCGAAAAAAGCATCGAGCAGTCGTCATTCCATCAAACCGAGTTCCTTTTACCTCTCACCCAGTTTTCATAATCTTATATCCACAATGACATCCATTGCGGAGGGGCTCTTCAAATCGCTACCGAAACCAAAATACACAGGTGAAGAAGAGGAGTTGCCACAACATGGCCAGCGAGGACCGCGCATAGTCGGGCCGGGCCAGCTTGATGATACACAGATTGTTCTCCGAGTCAGTATCCGCCGATTGTTCTTGCTAAGTTACAGTGCTAATAATTGCTGCTAATAGAGGACCGGACCGCCTCCATACGGCAATCGAGCAGGATGGCGTCCTCGAGCGCCCGAAGATTTCGGCGACGGTGGCGCGTTTCCGGAGATTCTCGTCGCGCAGTACCCCTTAGACATGGGCCGAAAGGGCACGCAATCGAAATCGAATGCGCTTGCCGTGCAAGTAGACGCGGAAGGAAAGGTCAAATATGACGCTATCGCACGCCGCGGACACAGCGACGACCGGATCGTACACGCTTCGTTCAAGGATTTAATCCCTCTCCGACAACGGGTGGATATGGGCGAGGTATCTCTGGACAGGCCGTCGGAGGAAGAGGTTCAGGCGCAGATGGAGAAGACAAAAAACGCGCTTGCTAGCTTGGTGTCGGGGGCTGTGGCTGCACAGAAGCCTAAGAACGTGAAGGGCGGTAGCCGGGCAGAGCCTACGTTTGTACGATACACGCCAGCAAACCAAATGGGTGATACAAGTCGGAAGAATGATCGGATTATGAAAATTGTCGAGCGCCAGCAAGACCCTATGGAGCCTCCGAAGTTCAAGCACAAGAAGATCCCGCGTGGACCACCGTCGCCTCCTCCGCCGATTATGCACTCGCCGCCGCGGAAACTGACGGCGGAGGACCAGGAAGCTTGGAAGATTCCTCCTCCTGTGTCGAACTGGAAGAATCCTAAGGGTTATACGGTGCCGTTGGACAAGCGGTTGGCTGCTGATGGACGCGGGCTACAGGATGTTTCGATTAATGATAAGTTTGCGCAGTTTGCGGAAGCACTATTTACGGCTGATCGACATGCCCGTGAGGAGGTCCGACTCCGCGCCCAGATGCAACAGAGATTGGCGGAGAAGGAGAAGGCACAGAAGGAAGAGCATCTCCGTGCTCTAGCCCAGAAGGCACGCGAAGAGAGAAGCAGAGCCCAGTCTCGTGCCTCCCACTCTCCAAGCCGCGGCCGTAGCCGTAGCCGCAGCTACTCCGATGCGTCATCGCGATCCCGCACACCCAGCGAAGACGAAGAAGCCGCCCGAGAGCGTGAACGCATCCGTCGTGAACGACGTCAAGACGCCGAACGCCAGCTCCGTCAATCACGCATGGGCACCGAGCGACGCATTCAAGCAATGGCCCGCGAACAAAATCGCGACATTTCAGAAAAGGTAGCTCTCGGTCTAGCAAAGCCAACGCAGTCGTCCGAAACTATGTGGGATTCCCGCCTCTTCAACCAGACCAGCGGGCTGAGCACCGGATTCAATGAAGATAACCCCTACGACAAGCCGCTGTTTGCCGCGCAGGACGCCATAAACAGCATCTACCGTCCCAAGCCGCAGGCCGACTTTGATGACGAGGCCGACGCGGAGGGCGAAATGAGCAAGATTCAGAAATCGAACCGCTTTGAGGTCCTGGGGAGGGCTAAGGAGGGATTTAGGGGTGCTGCGGATGCAGAGGTTAGTTTGCTCCTCTCTCTTAATTACAACTTCCTATCACCGCAGAACAAGCGCTTATCATTTTGTGTCTACAGGAACGAAGCGGCCCGGTCCAGTTCGAAAAGGACACAGCCGACCCCTTTGGCATCGACAGCATGATCGCGGATGTCACTGGCGGTGCTGGCGGAGCAGGTCAAAAGCGCTACGGTATCCAGGAAGCTGAACCTGATACTCGGGGTTCGAAGCGGGCGAGGGTTGATGAAGAGGATTAGATTAGTGTTCACTTGGCGATCTACCTGCATAGTTGGTGGTTTACATACATAGGTCTGTCACAGTACGTTTTCATCCTGTCTGCATAAACGGGAGGATACTTTAACGGTCAGGCCAAGGTTGGTGCGGGAACTAATACCCGATTGAATAAATATCAATATAAATATCAGATATAGTCTAACAGACGACATCCTGTATGCTGCGGACACTTGGCGTCGGCAGTGTGAGATGTCGTCACTGCCACTGGTCAATGGACTTCGCACTCGAAATTCGCCTCGCCTTCGTGTCAGGGCATTGGCCTTGCATGCATGGGCTGAGTTTACTGTACAGAGACTAGGCGCGTTCCCGCCTGCCGTCCGGCATGGTCTTTGCATTAGTCTGGTTTCGAAAGGCACCGTTGCAGACTTTATCGGACAGTTAGAAGATCCCCCATTGGCGCTGCCAGCTCGATGCGGTCGCCATATTGCGCATGCGCAGTTTGATAATGACCTTTCTACGGGTCTGCTGAGCTTGTGTGGCATGGGAGGGGAGGTTTGCAGATCGAGGTGACAAAAGTTCACTGCGTGGCGCGGCAGGTACCTTTTAATATGTGAGGAGGTCTTGAAGCTCCCTCGTACTTTTACTGCCCTCATTCATTCTCTTTTCATACGAGCATTGTGGAATTGTGAGATAATCGCAGGTATTCGGGTCCTAGTCTGACTCACTGATTCAGCTTTTCCTGAGAGTTGCAGTACTACGTAGTACGTGCCTTAGGGCATGTTGGAGATAGTCAGTGGTTCCAACACCATAATACCTAGAGAGAAAATCTCATAGATATTCGGGGACTATCAATTCATTTTTTGGGTTGCATAGAGTAGTTCGTGACCGTCGGTCTAGGGCATCTCTCTTTATCGTCTGGCTGATGCAGTGGGCAGGAGCTGCAGGTATGGCGCCGGACATGCCCGCCGGATACTTTTGGACTAAATATGTGGACAGAGATATGTAGACAGCAAAGTAGGTATGACGATGCCCATTATCTGAAAACGAGACCATCGCGGGGCTTATGAAACGCCAAGGGAAAATGTAATTAATCCCAAAGAATCTTTGTACATAAATACTCGTATACTATCGTGAATTATGAACTAGAAACGTGATCAGCTTTGGCCCGATAGGGCAGGGTCAGCAGGTAACACTCTCGTAGGCGCAAAGGCTGAGCTGAGCTAGGATGCCACAGTGCGAAGAAGGAACCTTTGAATGGTTGATCCTGGGTGGTTCCGATGATTGACTTCAAAAACCCTTGTCGAGGATCAGGGCGCCTCCTCATCCTGGTACTATGACGTACATTTTTTTCTTGGGATGCACTACGAGGACTGTCGTCCAACAGCTTGACTGATTGGTTGGCGAGCGAACTAGAGGATGGTCACTTGTTTGCTAGTTTGCCTGGGCTATGGGTGAAGGAGGAGCGAATCCCGTGGTCAAGGGCAGGGGAGAAGATCGCCCACCAACCAGGATCTGGAATTTGCAACATCTAGGGCACAAGCCTGACTCTCAGATCGCTTTCTGACAAGGTCATGAGAGATCCCGGCTTCCAAGGTTTCTTAGGTTTTCTAGACATAGCGCTGCAAGCGCAGGTCAGAATATATCTCGAGACTGTTGGGAATGGAAGTTTCCTAGTACGGAGTACGTCTGCAAAATCGAAGCTGATCTTGGTCGGTTTTGAGTTCGGACCGATAGTAACGGGCTTCACTAAGCGGGGAATTCCGCGCTGATAGCACTGTTGACTCGCTGGCGGTTGAGCGAGGTCCTAGATTGAATTTTAATGGCCAGTTGTGTGCAGCAGCTCTTGGGGTTCGAAAGAGGAAAAGAAAGAGAAGAATTTCCTCTAAACATGGAGATTGTGGGTGGCACGACCCGTTGCGAGAAATGTACTCCATACGCCAGAACTCAAATGCTCCTTTTTCCATAAATCACAGCCGCAGAGGAATGAGATGATGAGATCCAAGTTCGACGCTGCCCTTGGAGCTGGACGGACCCCACCTGGAACCATGATGCCACCACTTTGTTATCATTCACCAATCACTGCGAGTCCCCGACGACTGACGGAAGCGGGCATTTGAATCTCTCAGTGGCTGATGCCACGCTACGCAGGATCGAAAGTGTGTGTGACCGGGTAGGTTGATTTGCATCGATGTGCCTGACTAGCTCCCACAGGTTCACCACATCCTTGTCTCGTAAAGTGCGGGGAGTGCACGAGCTTTCTTGGGCTTGTCCTCTAGCCATTCTGCTGGCACCATGCTTGTAACCTGACGGAACCGAGTGCCAAACGTGCATGCACGCCGGAGGATTTTGAATCGCTCGCCGAACGCTCAGGCGCCTCGGTACCGGCGCCTAGCGCGGTGTGGCAATGGGGAAGTTGATGATAAGGCCATCGCTGGTGGAGAACTGAGCTGGAGATAAAGTCAGACGAACGGCTAACGTAGGGTCTGTGAGGGGCATTTTGCGTTGCAAAGCAGATTAGGTAAAAGGACCGCCTGCATTTAAAGGAATGAGCAGGCTTATCAAGCTGTCATCGCGATCTGAAGGCAGTTGACTGCCTACCAGACCGAGTCAAGCTTTTTGATTCATCTTTGCTCGACTTTCTTCCTTGATCGTCTGCGTTGTTGCTACTCCGCATTTTTTGGCATATTTCTTTTTCTTCAAAATTTGAGTAAGATTGTGGGGAGCTGAGATTGGATCGTAGTAAAAGAAGGCTGGAAAAGAGAAAAGAGGGGAGAAGGACTGGAGAGACAAGCAGGTGTTGAGTCGAGGTTTGAGTCACCTGCTCACGACTGAACAGCGCAGAAGCGCTTCTTCCCAACACCCACTTCCCTTTCTCCAGTATCCCCTGCGTTGACGTCCGCTGTCATAATATCGGCCTTGGATAGAACCATAATCGAGTAGCCGCCAGCTGCCTCTTGCATTCCGAGCTCTCGTCCGCCGATTCTTATACCATTTCGTCGGGAATGGCGTAACTGCAATTCCAGAGTTCGAGGACAATGACGACGCGAGCCTCTGTGCTCTACAAAAGATTCCGGCGGAAAAAGAAAGGAAAGAAACAAGGGATTGCTTCCAGCCACAGCTAGACGGACATTTGGTCTTGTCTTACTTTAGCTCAAATCTGCTCAACATCAATTACGAGCCTGGCTAGGCTTGCCTCTACCATTCCTCATACTATCCTCCTCTTCTTAGAACGACTCCTATTCTCTACTGTTTGCCTCTTCCACGTGAAATTTGTGAGTTGTTGCCTATCCTCTTCGTTACTCAACCTAACTTTCTCACAGCCTTTCGTCGGACCTGTGGTCATTGTCTTGTTCTGGAGCCTCCATACCTCTTCGCCTGCTAGGCAACACAAGTTACGGCACCACCTGACAAGATGGAGAACTCGCTGTCCCTGATATCTGCCCAGGTTCAGTTCATGGTACGTCCGTCGTATCTTGATAGAAATTTCAGTATCCTAGCCTCTCTATGCGTTGCTTGCATGATCCCTAGCCAGATGCCTCAATGAAGAGACTCGAACTCGATTGATTTTGCTAACAACTATTGACGAGCTGCAGGAAAACCGACTTGCCCTGGTGCACATTCCGCTGGATTTATATCCGTTCTTCTTAAACCCCATCTTGCAGGTGTTATTTCATGAAGTTGCTCCAATCAATGAGATTCGGACCGAGACTCGTGGTTGTGACAGCCCTGTTGAAGTCTCTCGACATGTGCAGCCTGCTTTCTTAAATCTTTCCATTACACCGGTGGAATGCTCGATTATGTGTCCTCGGCAGCTCGCTGACGAGTACTTTGCTCCTTTGCTCGAACGGTTCTCTCAGCTCGGTTCGTCTTCTCAGAGCCGCCTATCTATAAGCAACGACGACTTCATCGCAATGCAAGTGTACGGGGAAGGGTTAGAAGCTGGGCAACGGGTTCTTGAGCTGACTACGCCGTTGGCTATGGCAGGAATGTACGTGCAGTTTTTCTTGCTTCAGCATAGATAAACAGACTGACCAAGTATAGTTCAATATTTTTCATATCGACGTATTTTGCCGACTACATCATCGTGCCCTTAAAGAGCAAAGCGCAGGTGATTGAAGCCTTGGAAAACCGTGGATTTCAGTTCGAGATCACGACAGAAGCCTTTATCAACAACAACCAGCCATCACTGAACAGTCCCTTCAGCCCTATCTCCCCGCTTTCCACCAGCACCTTGAGCTCCCCACCGGCCACACCTCCACCATCTTCTCTCAACGAACTGCAAAAGCGCACTTTCTCATCACTGCGCCGAAACAATATTATCCCCTATGTCGACACTTCCCTGCGTTTAGTACAATGTGCGGCGCACCACCGCTTCACCAACGACGACAGCTCCATCGCCATTCTACGCGATGCTCTTACAACAGCGCTTGTCGTTGACAAACCGCGATTTCTCTCTCTCACCCTAACCGCCGCGGATCCTGCAGCGTCTCTCCTCCTAGAGCAGCGCCTTTTACCCCGGTTCTCTGGCGACCCAACCTCCCCCGCAGACGAAGACGATGATTCCAGCCTCCTCCTTGGCTCTAAAGAAGATATACTCTTCCCGATTATGCTAGATCTCCGCAAGCTTCCACTCGAAGCTACTGGGATCGTTTGCGGCGTTGCAAGTCGACTAGCCGATGCTACACACGACCGCTCCGAAGACAGCCTCGCGGCCTCCGCTACTCTGTCCATCGACAGCTCCAACCCCACCTACGAAAGGTCACCTCAATATGTCGACATCCCGGTGCCCAACGGCTCTCAGCGTGCATCAAAACCGAACAAAAGTTACAGCCCCGGCCGGAAAACCAGCCCACCAACGCATCGTCTTCAGCCAGATCTGGATTCGTCCTTTGACGCCGTCGAGATCAGTTTCCTCAGCACTGCACGCGCAGGAACTATCATTGTTGGCGAGCATGAACTTCACCGTGCCATGAACGCCTTGGAGGCCGAAAGCCACGAGCCTGAGAAAGGTATTGAGGCGTTGGAACTCTAATCATAGCATACGCAGTACCTACTCGACCTTGTTGCCTTGCTTTGTCGTAAACCCAAAAAGTTATTTTCTTTTCTTTATTTTCGTGGTTCGCGAGTACCCTTTCTTGGTTTTCTTTCCTTCTCGCTATTGCAATCTTGAATGACACGGGGCAAAAAGAAAAGAAAGTTTGGCGAATCAAGAATATGGTCTTTTAGCGCTTTTTTGCTTTGCTCCTGCAATCACAACCATTTACATCATACCATTGAAAGTGAAACGAATTCGCATGATACACTTCAGCCAGTCAGCGCATTTTGTTTCGGTTTTATTTCTTTGAGTCTATGGCATCAATCGCGCCATTTCCATTTATGTAGGTACTGTTGGATTTCTGATAGGTTGGGTTTACATAGGAGCTGGAAAACACAAAGCGAGGCACAGCCAGGTAATGCGAAACCAAGCGTTTCGACTGTAGTTGGGAATGTATCTATCTAAGGCGTCTTGGGTAGCGCATTTACGGAGTATATTGCTTTGTTGATATTACATGTACTTTTTCTCAATTGCTAAATCAAGACGCACTCAGCTCAGATTGAACCCAACCAGTCGAACTCAACCCGCCCTTCCCCCCAACAAGGGAACAGCAGTTCGCGACTAGATCCTGCATTGTGTAACGTCAAAGCTGAAGCTCAACAGCATCGATAGGACAAACGCCGGTCCGCCAAGTGCCGAAGGAATGGCGCCGTCTGCCAGCCTTAGGCAAGGCATGTGTCAAAGTCAAATCTCAAAATGAGCTTCTATAATTTGACGGCACATGGCATACTGCTGGTGGCAGAGCTGAAGTCTTATCGTAGCGCGCCCTGGTAACAGGACATGATGACTTGCTTGATGATGTATGATTCTGGCGGAATGTTCAAATCGCTCAAATTCGACAATGCGATTGATGTGATTGGCAAGTCAATATTCAGGCCACCATGCACGAGTGCTTTGTTAGCTGAAGATCGGTTTCCAGCCAAGCAATGGTGAGAAAATTGCCGCAATAGCCCAGCGTTAATGTCGTTCCCAGCCCAGTGCCTCCCAGAAGTCCTCCAGGCCATGGCATGGGCGTAGCCGATGACTTCCGAGGTTGGAAAAGTCCAGTAAACTTTCGTGCAGGAATATGTGTCACTGCACCCTGTAGGTATGAGACCCAGAGCAGATCCCGCATACAAGGTGCGACCCTTACCAGCGGCTATCCCTACCGGTACACTTTGACAATTCCTGTAATGTCGTAAGCCTAAGCACCAAGCAAATATGCGCAGGTGATGCATTGAGCCACTGCCAGAAAGAGAAATACATACCGTTAGAGCATCCGCCCGCCCAGCATTTTCCTTTCTCATTCCATGCCACGCAACTAACAGCCTTGACTCTTTCTCCGGCTGGAATTGATGCGATGACGTCGCCACTCAGTACATCCCAGGCGAAGATGTGCGCCTGAGCAGAACGATCGTCTTTAACCGACTCGCTGCCGCTGAGAACAACCGAGTCACCTTTTGCGAATACGGACCGAATGCGCAGCTCCATGTTGTGATATGCAGCTGGCTTTGCTGGCGATATATGGGATTGCTTCGCGGTGTCTCCTGACCCGAAAGCTCTCAATAACTTCCCATCGTCGCGATCCAGCATCCGGATTCGACTGTCGAGTGTAGACACTAGAAGCGCATTTCCGTCTGCAGAACACCGCACGCTCGTAACCGGGTTCCCGAGGACATCCACCGTCGTCCGGCCCATGCGGATGTCATAGACCCGCACGCGGCCGTCATAGCTCCCACTCGCGATAGAGTAAGTCGGCATATGTACGTGTAGTGATGAGACAGTGTCGCTGGCCTCGGTGAGAGTCTGGATGGGTTTGTGAGCATTCGAACGTCCGTCCCAGATATTGATCGTGGTGTCTGCGCTGCCTGAACACAATCTTCTCGTCAGAGCAGATTCCTTATAGCAACACGGTTAACTCTGGCTAGGAAGACACCCACCAGACACAACAACCGCATCATCTTCGCCGGCAAATTGTACCGCTTCGACCCTCGCGTTGTGTCCACCCCACCGCCTTATGGTGATCCCCTGTTCAACGTCCCACAGAAAAACCTGCCGATCTCCTCCTACACTCGCGAATTTCGAATTATCCGCAGCAACGGCGATGTCTAGCACTGAGTACCCGTGAGCCTCGTACTTCTGGATCGGAGACGTGGTCTCGATGGTCGAGCCATTGTTGCTATTTGGGATCGCGCGGGAGAGATGCACGGCGCGATCGGTAGATCCTGTTAGGATGTAGGTTCCAGGACCATTTGAGAAAGTCACCGCGTTCACGGGTCCTGCGATGCGATTCCGCCTTAGCTGGAGTAGGGGTCTTGCGGAGAAGGCTGGGCTTACCATGATGTGTCTCGAGGGTGTGGACTAACTGCGTGGGGAAACTCCCTTTTGCAGTCATTGACGAGCTGTGAATGCAATTGTGGTTGATCAGAAGGTCACGGCGATTCGGGCCTAGGATGTCATTTGCAAGTTGTAGGTAGAAGGCGGCAACGGATCTTGCATCCGATTGTTCTCAGGGAATCCGAGAGATAGATATCAAGACAGGGCACTAAGCCGGATTTGGCTCTAGAAATTGCTGCTCAGCCGTACTTTGGCTTTCTACAAAGAAGCATGCCCTGTACTCATAGGCGTCTACCCGTGCACATTGAATTTCTGTAACTACGGCTCACATCTCAAATTAATTATTTATTGTCCGGAATTCTGCAAGTCTAGTAGTATGCATAGTTCTGAAGTTCAACGTGATGTGGTCCTCGCTATACCATAAATATAATGAAAAAGATCTACCTATAACTCAAGAACAAGTCTGTTAGAGCTTCAGCCCCGTCTATCCACCTTCAGATGGAGGCTTCCAGCTGCCAACACTACGCAGTTTTATTGAGTTACACTTCGCAATGCACAATTAAATCTGTAGTTATTGAGATGCCGGATACAAGAGGGCTATTATCAAGACATAGACAAACCATCGCTAGCGACTAGCAAGCAAATTCAGAAAACAGGACAAGCTGGATGGGGCCGGGTAAGCCGACATTTGTGGTGAGCTTGAGTAAAGGACACAATCCGCAAATTATCACGGAGCGTCAAATGATGAACACTGATATGAAGAAAAAGAAACCGTCAAGGGGTAGTCGAGAGTAAAAAGATATTAGTAGAGATGAATGCACACTCCTGCTTTTTCTACCGTGCGTAAAACGGCCACTACCACCTGCTTTTAGTGGTATAGAAAATTGTTCAGCGACGGCCGTGGCTGCGAGTCGATGAGCCTTGCAGGCTTTCGATCTCGCTCTCGAGAGCTTTGATGCTGTTTCCGAGTTAGCCCAACGATACTTGAAAGAGCATATAGAGAAAAATCAGGGACATACGCAGCATGGGTAGCCTCCAGATCCTTGTTGAGGCGATCTCGCTCCGCAATGAGCTTCTGCTCCCACTGTCGGAACCGTGACTCCTCCAGCTTGACTTGATCAGTGAAGCGCTTGCGCAGGTTTTCTTCCTCTTCCTTGAACTTGGGGTTATCGAGTTTCCTGGGCCGAGCCTCGCCGAATTTCCGGGTCTCCATTTGTTGCGCACGGTATGCTTCGTAGTGCTGCTCTTCGGTTGTGTGGATAAGGTCGAGCATGTGAGTACGGATCAGAATTGAGCGCAACTTCTTGAAGTCGCAGTGCTCCTCATCCTCGACTTCGGCAACACCCCAAGCATATTGGCGACCCTTGACTACGCGGCCATCGTTCGTCTTCACATCTTTCTCGGAACCGATCACGGCAAACGGCATGGCCGCCATCAGGCTGCGAGCGTGAGCGGCGGCAGTCTCGTCGTCCTCTTCAATGGGAGGTGTGTAAATTTTGATGCCCTGGGCTTCAATAACCGCTTGAATCTGTTATCCATGATATGCGGTTAGCTTCACACCTTCGGATTTGTTATTACGGCGCAAGACGGCGTACCCTTTGCTTGAAACGAGAGAGATCAGAGGGGCTAAGAGTATCGGCCTTGGCAATGACGGGAATGAGGTTGACACGAGAGCTCAGGCGCTTCATAACCTCAATATCCAGCGGCTTCAAGGTGTGTCCGGTTGGGCGGATGAAATACAAGCAGGCGTGTACACGCATATCGATCTTGTCTGTACGTCGAGGCTGCTGCTCTTGCAACATGTACGACTCGTGCTGGTCGTCGAGAAACTCGATGATCGGTTGCCAGGAATCGCGGTTGTTGACATAGTCACCAAATCCAGGGGTATCAATAACAGTCAAGCGAACTATACAGCGCAACTCTTGTTAGCCAGCCGCTAAGTTGGACCAGGGCCATTCAATATGAACCTTTGAAGAACTTCTCCTCCAATTCTGCCTTAGTAATTTCGATCTCGACAGTACGATCAACCTGCTTCTGGTGTCGTCGTTTGTGGTCGGCATAGTTTTTGATGGTGGTGGAAAACAGAGTGTTGATGAACGTGGTCTTTCCTAGCCCAGATTCTCCAGCAACCTATGACAATGAATCAATTGACTCAATGCGTGAAACCGGCAGGCGATCAGCTGAACGCACCATAATAGTAAAAGCTGCTCCCCGCTTAGCAACAATCTTGTGTCTAAAGTCATCATTAGAAAGATCCAACTACTTCTATTCTCCTCAACATCGTATGTCGTACATACCGCTGGTTTGGGAGCTGTCGGAAACGGAATTCTTAGTCAGTATCGCGTACTGTTCAGATAGAAACAGGCTTGACGTCGAAGACTCACGTTGGCAATGCCAATGGGCGAAGCGGTCTCGTTGACGGGGGCCATGATAATAAGGGGTGGCCAGCAAAGACAGCTGGAGGTCAGGCGGATCGAGGACGGTACAACAACCAAAAGGCTTCTTGGAAAGTAGACGAGGGCACGAGAAAATAATCAAAGAAGACCCTTCAGGAGCTGAGGGAGTCAAGAGCAGCAGTGCGGTTGATGGGAGCAGAGTGGAAGACAAGAGGACAACAGCCAGAGCCTGAATCTTGTCGTGTTTGTCGTGCCTGGTTGAGTCTAGTCTGGCTCCTGCTGCCCCTGAATCCACACTTCCGAGCCCCCAAAGTCACGGGTTTTGGGGAACCTCATTCCTGAGGCCGCAACGCTAGTGCTTTCTAGGCTAAGATTCCGGGGCCGGAAAAAGCAGCTGATCCGAGCTCTTATCGCAAGGCCGACTTTTTTTTGATCCGAAGCAGTAGAGAAGACGTTGAGGAGCGCTTTTCTGGCTGTTGACCATGAAGACCGATTTTAAGGTTGGTACAAGCTCGAAACGCACAGGCGGATTTGCCAGTTGGCTCTGAGGTTCCAGCAAACTAACAAAGAAGCAGTTCTCGAACCTCCTCGGTACGGTATATCGCAAAGGAAACCTTCTGTTCACTCCCGATGGAAATTGCTTGATTTCGCCGGTGGGCAACAGGGTTACCGTATTTGATTTGGTGAAGTACGTCTACTTTATGTAGCGAACTCAACTTCAGTGTGCAGTTTCTAATTGGGTCACGTTTAGCAATACCTCTTATACACTTCCCTTTGCTCATCGAACAAATATTCATCAATTAGACCTTACTCCTCGAGGCAACATCCTCCTCTCCGTGGACGAACATGGTCGCGCCATCCTGACCAATTTCCTCCGCCGGGTCCAGATTTATAACTTTTCGTTCAAGGGCCGCGTCTCTGCCCTCAAATTCTCTCCTTCAGGTCGTCACTTCGCCGTTGGAGTAGGACGCCGGCTGCAAATATGGCACACCCCGGAGACCCCAACCGTCGGTGGGGACGGGGAGATCGACTTTGCTCCCTTTGTCCTACATCGTGACCTTGCTGGTCACTTCGACGAAGTCCAGCATATCGAATGGTCGAGTGATTCCCGCTTTCTTCTGACCGCTTCGAAAGACTTGACGGCACGGGTATGGAGCTTGGATCCCGAGGACGGTTTCGAGCCGACAACTCTTTCCGGTCATCGACAAGGTGTAAGAGCGGCTTTCTTTTCAGCCGACCAAGAAAGTGTAAGTGACCCGATCAACAATGTTGCACTCTTGTTCTAATACAACCTAGATTTACACAGTCAGCCGAGACTGCGCCCTCTTTCGATGGGAATATGTCTCCAAAAAAGACCCTGACACGACGGAGGATGTGGCGGAACCGCGCTGGAGGATTGTTAAGAAGGATTTCTTCCAACAGCCTCATGCAACGGTTAAATGCGCGGCATTTCATGCGGCTTCCAACCTGCTTGTCGTTGGCTTCTCCAACGGACTATTTGGCCTTTATGAGCTCCCAGAGTTCAATACAATCCACCTCCTTAGGTAAGTGGCATATACATTCCGTGCTAGCATTCACGCTAAACGGATTTCCAGTGTCTCACAAAGTAATATTGACGTTGTATCTATCAACAAAACCGGCGAGTGGTTGGCGTTTGGTTCCTCGAAATTTGGGCAATTATTGGTCTGGGAATGGCAGTCGGAGTCATACATCCTGAAACAACAAGGCCATCTAGATTCAATGAATGCGCTTGCCTACTCCCCTGATGGCCAGAGGATAGTCACCGCTGCCGACGACGGCAAGATCAAAGTTTGGGATGTCAAGTCAGGGTTCTGTCTTGTGACATTCACAGAACACACCAGTGGAGTAACGGCCTGTCAATTTTCAAAGAAAGGAAACGTTCTGTTTACCTCGTCGCTGGATGGGTCTGTGAGGGCATGGGATCTCATTCGGTACCGGAATTTTCGCACGTTTACAGCGCCGTCTCGCCTTTCATTCTCCTCTCTTGCAGTTGATCCCAGCGGTGAAGTGATTTGCGCGGGGTCCCCAGACTCATTCGATATCCACGTATGGTCCGTGCAGACAGGGCAACTCCTCGATCAACTGTCTGGTCACGAAGGGCCTGTTTCAGCCTTGGCATTTGCTGCGGATGGCAATCACCTGGTTAGTGGCAGTTGGGATCGCACTGTTCGTGTCTGGAGTATCTTTGGTCGAACTCAAACTAGTGAACCCCTACTGCTTACCTCCGATGTTCTGAGTGTGGCGTTTCGGCCAGATGGGAAGCAGATTGCAGCGTCTTCATTGGATGGGCAGTTGACGTTCTGGTCGGTGGCTGACGCCGTCCAAGTAGCCGGTATCGACGGACGCCGTGATATTTCGGGTGGGCGCAAGATTACGGATCGTACGACTGCCGCTAATGCTGCTGGCACAAAATCTTTTCACTGCATCACATACAGCGCTGATGGCAGCTGTATTCTTGCAGCTGGTAACAGCAAATATATCTGCCTGTACGACGTATTGACGGGCTCTCTGGTGAAGAAATACACCGTCTCCGTGAACACTTCGTTAGACGGTACTCAGGAGTTTTTGAACAGTCGTGGCTTGACGGAGGCAGGTGCTCGAGGTCTTATTGATGAAACTGGAGAAGCGTCAGACCACGAAGAACGCATTGACCGATCTCTCCCTGGCGCAAAGCGTGGCGATGCAGGTTCTCGAACCACCCGCCCTGAGGTACGTGTTAGCTGCGTAGATTTCTCTTCAACTGGCCGCTCTTTCTGTGCAGCTTCTACGGAAGGGCTCCTCATCTACAGCCTGGATACGGAATTCCTGTTTGACCCGTTTGATCTCGATATCTCTATTACCCCGGCTTCCATTCTTTCCACCGTCGAAGGTGCAAAGAAGGCTGCTGCCACCGGCGATGCGAACAACGACGACACTTTCTTGAAGGCGCTTGTCATGGCGTTCCGTCTCAATGAAGCCAAGCTCATACGTGCCGTTCACGAAGCTATCCCCCCCTCCGATATTGCCCATGTTGTCCGCTCTGTACCGACCGTATACCTCCCTCGTCTACTCCGATACGTTGCCCACGCTTGCGAAGAGACGCCGCATCTCGAATTCAATCTTCTGTGGATCGAGTCTCTGTTCAGTAGCCATGGTCGATACTTGAAGGATAACGCAGGTTCACTGGGTCCTGAGCTTCGTGCTGTTCAGCGTGCTCTTGACGATATCAATGAAAATATCAAACGTCTCTCCCAGAAGAACGTCCATAATCTCAACTACCTTCTCGCTAAGCCTGTCCTGACTGGGAGGAAAGCCACCGCCTTCCCCAAAGCGATTGACACTATTGATGCGGCCGCCACTAATGGCGATGCTACAATGAGTGATGCCGGCACCGATGCGGAGGGCGAATGGCATGGTTTGGAATGATTGTATGTCAACTTCTCTATACCTTTCTCTTCTCTGATTCTTTCTGTTGGATATCCTGCCTCATTCTTTGCATTTGCGCTTGGCGTTTCATACCATGATGCTATATACCTTAGAATAAACCGGGACGGCTAAAAGTTCTCCTGCCTTTTGTGTACCTACGCTATGTAATAACAGCACATCCCACTGGGTATTCTCAAGTTCTCCATGTTTATTCAAGTGGTTTTTGGACGTTTCTTGGTTGAAGCGCAATTTTTCGATTTCGAAAGCTCTAGGTATGTCGAAGGCGGCTTCTTCCGATGCTGTTCTCTTGCTGGCGTCAACACACAGCACCCGGCAGGAATCAAGTTACTGCACGTTATAATCGCTTCCGGCTTTACTCTGTCCTCTCAAGCCCCACCGTCAGTCATTTCAACAAAGGCAATCCTGGTTTGACTTGCATGGTGGGTGGTGAATGGAAAGGTCCACGCTAACCCTAAACTGAGCATCTGTAAACAGGCCTCTATACTCATTCACCTTCAACTTCATTATTTCACTCCAGCTAAACAGGTGACTCAAGGTATATAGCGTCCTCATCATTGCTGTTCCTCTATCTCTCTTCCTCTTCTTCTCTCCACCTGCTCCTTCCATGTTCATTTGTACTGTTACATCCATATCTGTTGGCCTCTTCCCGCACAATCAAAGAATCGACCTGAGTAGCGTCATTCTGATTTGGGATTGTTCATGATGTCCCCTCTGGTTCTTTGCGCTTCGTTGCTGGTCTTGCTTGCTTGGTTTCTCTCGAAGTCTCCCACTGACACCACCCCTATCAATGTTCCCACTGTGACGCTCGGCCGTTTTGTCCCTTGTTTTGTCGACCGTCTACTGTTCTGCGCCAAGGGGCCCGCTCTCATATACGATGGCTATAAGAAGGTGGGATTTGTATTGCCTTTCTGACTTACCACGAGCATACTCACGTGTTGCGCTTAGTACAAGAACGTTCCGTTCCGAGTCCGCAAAGTCGATACGGATCTCATCGTCCTCCCAGCAAAGTATCTGGACGAGATTCGTCATCTTCCTCACACGAGGCTCAGCCTTCTGGACGCGCAATTTGATGTGATTGGCTGCTTTTATCTGATACGTTCTCAGACTAATTGTTCCACAGAGCGTTTGTGGGGACTATACCAATATCTTAAGTGATAGTTATCTACCCGCACACACTGTTGTGAAGAAGCTGACTCCGGCACTCGGTGAGAATCTTATTCCTCTCTTATCATGGAAATCCTAACTGTCAGTGCAAACAGGTCGAATTGTCCCTAATGTCATTGACGAGCTCAAGCATGCCTTCGATGTCGAGGTGCCTGAGTGCTGCGGTACGACCGGGTCTTTCTAATTGAACATCACCAAGAGGGTATCTAATACAGGCTTAATCCACAGACAAATGGGTAACTGTCACCATTTATTCTATGATTCTCAAGTTGATCAACCGTTCCACCTCGCGTATCATCGTCGGTGACGTCCTTTGCCGTAGCGAAGATTGGCTCAATACTGTGCTAGACTACACATATAATTTGGGCATAATCATCTTTCTTCTCCGTCCACTGCCTCGTTTCCTTCGCCCCTTGGTTGCAGGTCTGCTTCCCCAAGTCCGCCACGCAAGAAAGATCCTTGACCACGTCAAGAATGATATCATCGTCCCTATGATCCTTGAGCGCCGTCAAAAAGAAGCCAACGATCCCAACTACCGGAAGCCTGACGATTTCATGCAGTGGATGATGGATACTGCAGACAATGACTATGATAAGCAGCCTGGAAACATCGCACAGGGTCTCATGATTATCATGGCTCTTGCTGTTACCCACACCTCAACTATCACTATCACGCAAAGCCTCTACGATCTTCTCATTCGTCCTGAATATGTCCAGCCCCTTCGTCAAGAGATCATTGATACACTCAAGCATGGATGGGCAAACGCTACCAAGGCAGATTTTGCTACTCAGGTCCGCCTCGACAGCTTTCTTCGCGAGTCTCAGCGCCTCAACCCCACCCATGAAGTCAACGTCCAGCGCATCGCCAAAGAAACTCTCGTCTTTAAAGATGGCTTCGTTGTTCCCAAGGGCACGCACGTCTGTTTCGCGGCTGGCCCCCTTTCTCGCGATCCAGAGCTCATCGATGACCCCGAAACTTTTGACGGCTTCCGCTGGTGCAAGGATAGACAGTACAACAAAAAGGGTCACAACCACAGCCTTGTCGCCCTCAGCAAGCTGAACCTACACTTTGGATATGGACGTCAGGCTTGCCCCGGTCGATTCTTTGCCGAAAACACATCCAAGGCGATTCTCAGCCGTCTTCTTGTCGAGTACGATCTCAAGTTCTCTGAGGGTAATGAGGGAAGGAGGCCCTGGAACATCCGCAATGGGGAGCAGATTGTGCCGAACATCTACACCAAGGTGCTGATCAGGAAGCGCCTGGTCAATCTCTGATCTCTTATGACCTTACTCTGACAAGAATCCACGACTGATGAACCTCTTTTTTTGTGTCATAGGATTTAGGGAATTTTTTTTTTGTTTTTTATTTCTATTAGAAGGGAAACTCGGAAATACATCTATTTTAGTGGGAAGTCCAAATGGAGTTCATTGTGTGAAGTCAAAAATGGTTAAGATTTGGGCATTCGTGCAGATCTTTGAGCTGCTGTGGACATATGATTTCCTATATACATACCAATTCTTATAGAACAATGGGATAGGTTCACCTTGATGTGGCCAGAGTACCTTCAACTTCTGCCTGGATGCAACTATTAGTCGCGACTCAGAGGATAGCAACCGCATTCGGCGGACTCGCTACACCCCCAGGAACCTGTGCACCAAGATCATCAGCAATTGCAACAAACTGTATAGGCCAAAAGAAAAAAAAAATAAAAATAAAAGAAAAATGAAAAGATAAATAACAAACCTTAAGCGGAATACTGCTTAGAAAGAAACTCCACCTCCTCTTCTCCCTACAATATTTTGCAAGCTCTTCCAGATCAAAGTACTCCCCAATCGGCATTCCCCACGCACTCAGACACCACTGATGCAGCGTCACCTCATGCCCAACCCCCTGCTCAGGCCTAAATAGCGGCGCCGGTTCAAAAGCTGGACTATCACTCGCGATTGCCGCAAACTGGTTCTCCCACAACCAGCGCAATGTGTTCTTGCCGTTCTCGACGCCCGCAAAATCTGGCGTTGGTCGCGCGGCAATGGCTGCTTCTTCGTCTGGCGTGAGCTTGTTGTAGGCTTCTGTGAAGCCTGTGCGGATGAAGAGGATGTCGCCTGGGCGGGGGTTTAGGGAGGTTTCGTGGATTATCTGCTGAATGGATGAGAGGGGGATTGTAGACGTTTGGAAGGGCGTTAGGGGAATGGAGTTTCTCTGCGCCCAGGTTGCGTAATCGATTAGTATACCCCGGCCGACAATGCCGCCGCTGTTGGACCATGCTGGATAGATGACCGAGTCAGTCAATTAACCTGTTCAGGTATCCAGATGGATTGAGTGGCGAACCGTCAATCCCAATAACCCTCGACTCTCTCAGCTCGTCCAGCGAATGGCCATTAAAATAACACCCATGCGTCTGGTTTCCTACAATAAGCCCCACGCATCAGCAACAGACCAACCCGACGCATTTGCTTGAAATTGACACACCGTAATGCCTAAACCCATCCCACTGCGTACTCGACTGTGTATTGAACGTCAAGATATCATCGTTGACAATCCTCGGCGCCTTATTGACCAGTTCTTGGGCGAAGGGTTTCCGGTTGAAGCTCGGATGCGAAAGTCGATTTAGAGGAAGATCAAGAGATATTCGGACCCCCTCGCGGATTTCTTCGGAGGCTGCTCTCTTAACTACCTCAGGGGTGAGCAGGTTAAGCATGCCAAGATCATTGTTGGGTCCAAATAGACCCCATGCGTTGCCAGGGGGGCCATTGGGGTCGAGGGTCAGGTTGTCGAAGGTGGGAATAGAAGGTGGGGGTGCCATTTGGTATGGGAATTGGAGAGCTTGGATTGATCTTGTTTTGGAGGAGCACGAACCACGGAAGGTAGGCCAAGAAGGAGGCTTTTAATTAATCACCGCCGCCGGACTACTTTGCCGACGGATATTTTTCCATGAGGGCGGGGATACTGAAGATTGGAGATGTTGGGGATGGACCGCAGTGGGATTGGAATGCGGGGAAAGGTGGGGAGTGCCCAGTTTTGTTCATTAGATGATAGACTACAGCTTTATACCCAGATTCCAGAGCACAACGCCTCTATACAGGATATAGTAGACTAGCCAGTCCATCTCAACGCATAACTTCTACCAGATCCAGCTTGAGAGCTCACTGTCCAGCAGTGGCAGCGGCTCCTCTTCCACGATTGCTGCCGCGACCTCGATGACCATTTCCTCGATCTCCGCCACGGCCGCCTCGGCCTCTGCCTCGTCCGCGATACTCCAGCCCACTGGGCGGTGGCACTTGCGAATAGTTCTTCGGCCGGAGGTTGGGGTTATTTTGAACAACACCGGCGTTAGAATCACTGTTATCGACTGAAACATAGCCACCTCGTCCACGCGCCACGCCTCCTCCGCGGCCTCGGCCTCTACTGCCGCGAGCTGAGCCGTTCGTTTCAGGATGCGGCCGGAAAGGTAGGGTTGCCGTACCGTTGGCGTCGCCACGTCCACCTCTCGCCCCGGACAATGCTCCTCGAAATGAGCTTCGAAGTGGAGGCGGAGCGGGAGCTTCTTTCAGCTGCCCTTGACCACCGGGACCCAGAGGCGCGCCATAGCCCTTAACCGTCAAAGGAGAGGGCTGATTCTGCTGCTTCTGATTGACAGCTGCTCTGGTACTAGCAACGAGCTGTCGGTACGAGAGATTCAGTACAGAAGACGCCAGTACCGTTTGCCCTCGGAAGGGAGAGCATCGATCTCCCAGAGTTGTGCCGCTCATGAATGCGACATCAAAGACAACATCAAGCAAAATGGCTCTTGGCGTTCGAGTAAGCCCGACCACGGTTCCTCGGGTAGCTATGGGCACTTTGCCGGAATCCTGAGCATACACAACACGATCTCCAAGTTTGAAAGTTTGGTTTCCAAGTCGATGTTCAACGTCAGCTGGCCGGAGAAGCGCACTCCGAGGAATATCACGAATTTTCTTAGCTTCCAAAGGCGGTTGGGTTTTCACAAGTTGGTCGGCGTCTTGCTCGATAAGCTTCACGACATCTGAATCGAGCTGCTCCGCTTCTAAAGGTACCCGTTCGAAATTCTTCGACTCAATTTCCTTGAGCCAAGCTTTGATCTCGTTTATCTTGTCAAGAGCGATATCGGGAGGATAGAAATCGGTTGGTTGATATCTATCATTGCGAGGGTTACGCTGGATACCCGCGATAAATTGAGGGAACTTGAGCATGTACTGCTCTACCAGTCCAATTGCCTTTGCACTGAACTCCCAGCCCGACTCAGATCGGCGGGAATAACCAAGAACCTTCTGCTTCCTAGCTTCAAATTTTAGGTTGAGACCCAAGTTGACACGTTGACCATCGACGTCCACTGAGAATGAAGACGTGATTTTAGCCAAAGTCAAGGGATTCAGCTGCAGGATCCGCGCAACTGCATAAGCTGGCATGTAGGGAGAAAGAGCCTCCGCGTTTCGCGCACGTTCTCTTCCAAACTCGGGCTCCCGGCCCTTGATAACAGCAATAAGTCCGTTAACTTTACCATCATCGTGACCAGTGATATGAACAGGTCTACCGTAGTTAAACTCGCCAAGGAAGAAGGCGCGCGATCCTTCCGGAAACTCTTTTTCAATCGGGAGAGCTTCTCGTTCAATGAACCGTTCATCAGGGTTGATTACTTCGTCAACAACAAGTTGCAACGCATAATCTGTCTCCTGTCCGGGAATGTCCGCAAATTCTTTCACGGTAGCACCGGAGTCAGTTTTGATTAGGCCCTTAAGGAGCTGAACATGGACCATAGCCTCAACTGGGCCGATAATAGTACCGAATCTCCTACTGTAGATGCCTTCGATCTTGTCCGCCTTCTTTTTCCACTGCTCAATCTGAACATCCGAATGCGGTGTGGCAAGAGGATGCTCTTCTCCGGCGGGAAGAGTATAGTCAAACAGTTCATCGGACACGCGAGTGACAAGTGCTTCTTGGAGGAATGGATAGCCCACAAAGACTCGTTGGCCAAGTTTTTTCTTAGCCAGTTCAGAACTTGACCGGCTTCCCGGGTCAAGTACTGTAATTACCATGCTTTCGTTGCGACTTTCTTGCTGGAAGACACAGACCCCATGGAAACCTAGTTGGCCAGCGTGAGGCAGTGTCTTCAGGCTAGGGAACCCGGCAAGAGCTGATGCTCCAAGATGAACTCCTTCGACAAGTCCGACGTACGGCTCAAGACCATCCATCGTCGGCAAGTCGAAGACATTTTGGATGCAGCGGCAGTTGGGGATGTCCGGGAAAACTCCAGGCAAGGAGGAAGGATAGATGTACTCTGTATCTGGCGAGTACGTGAACTTGAGGCTAACACCGAAGCCATTTCGGGCCTTCTCCTCTGGTGTCAGAAGGTGCTCTCTTGTCGCAAGGGCATCTAAGAGGCGACGTTCGTCAATAAATGGGATCTTGACGACAGCTTCCCATTCCATCTTTTTCCCGTTCATATCAAGTTCGAAGTCACGTGGGTAAAAGTCGATAATAGGAGAATCTGGCGAAGACATGAGATCGTGATATGCCTTAGGTACAATTTTCTTGCTCCGATCGGGAAGCACCCCCATGAGCTGATCATAAGGCCTAAATGGTCTTCCGAGTCGGAAATTCATATCCGCATTCAAACCCTTCTTTACATCTGAGAAACGTTAGCAGACTTATTGACAATCGGAAGTAATCAAGCACATACCTGAGATCATAGGCGCGTAGTGCGAATTGAAGAACCAAGGCCAGGAAGCGATGCCACGATAATAGTAAAATAAAACCCACTGAAGGCCTTGTACATAATTTTCCGTCAATTTTCGCATCTCCTCGTGGTTGTCCAATCCCCAGCCAAATTTTTCCATATAATACTTGTCTTTCCAATCTTGGAACTTCTCTTCGTATTTCTTCTGGGCAGCCGCTAATGCCTCCTCAGCTGAGAGCTCCTGGACTTTGGCGTTCTCATACTTGCGAATAATTCGGCGAACCGCCATAGAAGCCTCCTCGTCCTCCTCTTCTTCGCTGTCATCGTTTTCATTGGATGGAAATTGAATTCGAATGAACCGGTCTCCATCGTCATTCGAGACAGTACTCCAGGGCAACCGTAGATCATCTGCGAGCTGCTCCACAAATTTGCGGTCCCTGGCTGGGAGCGTGGGTGGAAAGTCAAGAGGCTTTGAATCTGCCGCCTTTCCAGGTCTGTTCAGAACATACTTCTTGACAGTCTTGAGAATGCTTTTCTGATCAGGCGTGACAGTGAATGTCTTCGGTTTAGCATCCGCATCCGCGCCGTTATCAGCACTCTGTTTCGCACGCATCCAAGCCGCGTCGGAGTACTCAGCCTCAAAGAACCGGTACTCCACGTGGCTTAGAGCATCCAGGAGCACACCGAGCCGCTGTAAATTGATGGTACCCTGCTCGTTGATGTAGCCGCCCATCTTAGGCAGAACCTCTTTGTAAACCTTGAACATCAGCGACAGCGCACCCTCGTTGATATGGAGGTTTGGCAGGTTAGGTAAGAAATCATTTCCAACGAAGAACGCCATCAGAATGAAGTCGTCAATCACGCGCTCGAATTCGTACGGGAAATCTATAATCCCTTCTTCCTCCAACTCCTGGAACTCCAATTGCAGATACTCTCTGACCATGCATAGATGTAGAAGGTAAAAGTTCTGATGCTCTAGCTCCTTCGGCTTTTTCTGCACCTGGCGACCGAAAGTCACCTCCTCACGGAGAAGACAAAAGTGAGGGTCATGGCTGAGGAGTCCCAGCATAATCAGATCGGCATCGAGACCATATAAGCAATGGCGCACGTTTGGGTCATATCCGGGCTGCGCTTTTGCATGCCGGATGTACTCCATGATCTTGTGTTCTCCTTCGCCTGGCACTTCATGCCCGGAAAGTACAATTTCCACTCCTTGCCAGTCTTTATCCTCAGAGATCTTCTTGCTGATGAAATATTTAAGCTGTTCCGTAAGCTTCGCCATGAATTCTGTGCCCGGGGTAATGCAATTGCTGTCAAAAGGATCTTCCTTCGGCATCTCAATTCCTTGGGCAATAGCCTTCTCCTTCGCCTGTTCGGCATCTAAAGCCGTTCGGAAGCGTCGCGCGCGCTGTTGATTCATTTTCGCACGTGGGGCGACACCATCCACGGCCATGAAGAAGAGCTTTTTTGGTTTGATCTTGCCATAGAGATGTTCGATATAGTTGAAGATGGCTATAAACATTTTATCCTCAGTCATTCGGAACGTTGGCGAGTCACTGTCTTTGTGTGTGCAGTTGTGAATAATGCCGTTCATATCAAGATACAGGTTGTCGAACTCTGGTATCCGGTTC
This sequence comes from Aspergillus foveolatus, assembly GCF_047715535.1. Classification (NCBI taxonomy): domain Eukaryota; kingdom Fungi; phylum Ascomycota; class Eurotiomycetes; order Eurotiales; family Aspergillaceae; genus Aspergillus; species Aspergillus foveolatus. The sequence goes on along the minus strand of NW_027396108.1, from coordinate 96,578 downwards.
TCCGCGATCAACATGGAGATCGCGGGATACCGTTCGCTCAACCAGCGGAAGAACTTGGGAACACCCATGGTGACTCAAATAATATATCAATTTAGGAAGGCCGCGGGAAATCGAAAACGAAAAGCGAGGATACTGTAATGTGTCGTGGCCGTCGTAGTCGTCGTCAGAACCCAATTGAAGAAACTAAGCTAGCTTCAAGCGCAAACTATTCGTTGAGATATAAGGACCACGGGAAATGATCATAATACTCAAGGAACGTATGCTAAGAATACAAGTAAGGAACGATGAGCCTGAGCAACAGAATGAAGTCAGAAAGCAAAAAGAAAAGGAAGATGCGGTCGATCGTGACGGTTGCTGTTGGGGGAGGATGAATCACTCGAGGTCGAGGTGGCCAACCGACAGAGACACCGCCCGGCGTCCGCCTCGGGCTAAGGCCGAGAGCCTCAGAGTGTAATCTTGTCTGGGAATAGCCCGCCAAGCCTATATCTTCCTAATTAGGACTAGATCAAAAGACGCTCATTAACGCGCTGGGAGCTTCTTTCAAAACGCGACACGGCGGTCGACCGCAGAGCTCTCTTGCCTCTGTGTCAAACAGCAACCCCCTCTCCATTTACCTTCGCTTTTGTCTGAACCCATCTGGCGGGTCCTTCACAGATACACAACCAGCATAATGGAATCTTATGAGGATGGTGCGATTTTCATTTCTCAATGGCCTTGCGCGCAGCGATTGATCTGACCTTGCTTCTAGGTTTCATCGAGGAACAGGAAGAGCAGGAGGAGGAGCGCACCGAAGAGAAGATAATCAATGAAGGTACTGTATTTTGTCTCTTTTCGGCAGCGAGATATCTCGACTAAAACTCGTCGGCTCAGAATACAAAACATGGAAAAAAAACGCCCCCTTCCTTTACGATATGATCCTTAGCACGGCACTAGAGTGGCCGACGCTAACAACACAATGGCTGCCCGACAAGCAAGAGTATGTGGATTGAGCTATTCGCAGTTGGCCTCTTTTCTGACTCTTCCGTACAGTGCTTCGGACAAGCCGTATTCCACTCACCGTCTGCTCCTGGGCACGCACACGTCCAGCGACGCACAAAATTATCTTCAGATTGCGCAAGTTCAACTACCCAACCCCAACGCTCCCAATCCTGATGATTACGACGAGGAGCGTGGGGAGATTGGTGGCTATGGCGGCAGCTCCAAAAAAGCTCCGATGGAGATCAATTTCAAGATTGTGCAGAAGATCGACCACAAGGGCGAAGTAAACAAGGCTCGGTACCAGCCTCAGAACCCCAACATAATCGCTACAATGTGTACGGACGGCAGAGTCATGATCTGGGACCGCTCAAAACATCAGAGTGTCCCGACGGGAACAGTGAATCCTCAGATGGAACTTCTTGGGCATAAGCAAGAAGGATTCGGACTAAGTTGGAGCCCTCATGTTGCAGGCCACCTCGCTACTGGCAGTGAGGACAAAACTGTCCGTCTTTGGTAAGAAATGGCAGGCTTGCTGCTTGTGACGGAATTACTGACAGCAGGCAGGGATTTAACAACTTACACGAAGAACAACAAAGCCCTGCAGCCGGTCCGAACTTATACTCATCATTCCTCTATTGTTAATGACGTTCAACACCATCCCCTCCACTCCTCTCTCATTGGAACCGTCTCAGACGACATCACTCTTCAAATTCTCGATACTCGAGTTGCAGAGACTACTCGTGCCGCCGCAACGGCTGAAGGCCAGCATCGTGATGCCATAAATGCGATCGCTTTTAACCCTGCCGCCGAAACGGTCCTGGCCACAGGATCTGCGGACAAGACTATCGGCCTATGGGATCTACGTAACCTGAAGACGAAGCTACACACACTCGAAAACCATACCGACTCCGTCACATCGATCTCCTGGCATCCGTTCGAAGAGGCCGTTCTGGCGAGTGCAAGCTACGATCGTAAGATCATGTTCTGGGATTTGAGTCGAGCGGGCGAGGAGCAGACACCCGAAGATGCTCAGGATGGGCCACCTGAGCTGTACGTGCTCTTAGTCTCCTGTAACGATTTGATTTCACAAGGCTAACTTTATCACACCTACAGACTATTTATGCACGGCGGCCACACCAATCGTATTTCGGATTTCAGTTGGAATCTCAACGACCCCTGGGTGCTCTGCTCTGCCGCAGAGGACAACCTTTTGCAAGTCTGGAAAGTTGCTGATGCAATTGTTGGTAAGGATATGGAGGACGTGCCGACCGAGGAGTTGGAGCCTTGAATGGCGCCCATGGGAGCTCTCTTATTTTCAGCCGTATCATTGTGGAAAGACGAAGCATCTCATGCCATCTTACTGAAATCCTATTCCCTCTGTATTCTGATTGCCGCTTTACGGTGCAAACTGTTAAGAACAAATCTCTTGCTATTTTTTCTCTTCGTAAATATGAGCTATTACAACAGATATTCTTCTGAAGCCTAAAAATAGCAGTATTGCTGCACTTCCCGGAGCAACTCCACGAATACCGCATGTCTGATGGGCGCTAGTTCTTATTGATTACCGTTATTTCCCGCCTGGGCAGGCTCCGTCAGCCGCAGGATGCATGCAACCAACATTGTCCTGCATCATTAGGCTTCAGGCGGTGAAGGGCCGGCCCATGCAATCAACTCCAAGTGTGGCGCGCTCGGAGGGGCAATCCAGTCTCCGAGAGAATTGTCTTCTCTTTTGTCATAACGTTCTTTTTTTGTCCCTTCTCTGAAAAAAATCTGGCTAGAAATATGTCCTAAACTCAGGATATCGTTTTCTTATCTCCTTTTTTCAGTACGTTTACGAACCACTTGGTCCCGTTATCTTTGAAAGATCTTCTATATCGAGATCCCCGCTCCTCGTCTTCCCGGCCGTCAGGTTTCGAGTCAAATATGGGATCTGGTTCTCCTCCCTTGGGCCCCAAGCCCAAGGCCATCCCTTCTCACCTGCTGAACGGCGGGTCTCCTCTTGCTGGGTCCGTCGCGTCGAGGGATGTCCGCGAGCGGGAGAGTTTGAATACTTCTATTCGCTCGTCTTTCGCTCCTCGTGTTCCCGTCGAGTTCGATCAGCCTGAGTCAGAATCGCATCCGACCGAACTTGCTAGCAGCTACGACAGCCCTCGTCGCAAATCTTCTGTGACTAAGTACGTCTTCTGAAGCGGCATCTATAGTACTAGCTGACCCTATCGGAATTAGGCCTTCATTACATGACCCAGCCCGCGACCCCAGAGACGAAGCTGCCCTCACCCCGCCGGCAACGACCGGTAGCCCCACCAGCCCGTATGCGCTGACACCTGCGATTGATTTTGATGGCCTAAGCTGGCCATGTGAGTATTTCGAAATATCTCGGTCGCAGTCGGTTTGCTGATGCAGTTTGTCTGACAGGCCCCGGAACGCGGGCACGGCTTGAGTCAACCCCAGAGGAAAATGAGGCGCGGATCAAGAAGCTCTCAGGAGCTGTGCGGACAATCCTCGAGTGTCTTGGTGAAGACCCCGATAGGGAGGGTCTCCGGGAAACACCAGACCGGTATGCGAAAGCTATGCTCTACTTCACCAAGGGATATGAGGAGAACGTGCGGGACCTTGTCAACGGCGCGGTTTTCCATGAGGACCATGATGAATTGGTTATTGTCAAGGATATTGATGTATTCTCCTTGTGCGAGCATCATATGGTGCCTTTCACCGGAAAGGTAAACCTCTCCCGATCTTTACTTTGGTCCTTCGCTAAGTTGTCATACAGATGCACATTGGCTACATCCCGGACCGCCGCGTCCTCGGTCTCTCCAAGCTCGCCCGCCTAGCGGAAATGTTTTCCCGCCGCCTTCAGGTGCAGGAGCGCTTAACGAAACAGGTTGCCCTCGCTATTTCCGAAGTTCTCAAGCCGCGAGGCGTCGGCGTGGTAATGGAATCGTCGCATCTTTGCATGGTTATGCGCGGAGTCCAAAAGACGAGCAGCAGCACAACAACCAGTTGCATGCTTGGATGCATGCGCTCCAGCGCGAAGACCCGCGAGGAATTTCTCACCCTCCTGAACAGGAAATAATGTCCTTCGTGTTTCAACACATATGTATTCAAATTTCAACATTCCCCGCAGTGGGTTACCTCTCGATTTAACAGTGACGGTATTAGATATCCATATATGAAGCAGTGCAGTGATTTCTGGAGTTTTGGCGGTATACCTCTCAACAGGTCAGGTTATATTGGGTTGGATGTTTTTGTTTTTTTTTTTTTTTTTTTTTTTTTTTTTTTTTGTCTGAACAGGGTCAACGCGGGCAGATTCTCGAAAGACCTTCGTTTAGCACTCCATGTTTCATTTTGGGCTTTCTCATGCCTGCATATACTCATTGTCTACTACTGTACCCAGATAGACCTAGCTTGTCAGAGCCTCGACGGCAAAAAAGCAATCAATTATAGGGCAGATATCATATTAGAGCAATATGACCCGACCGAAAAGAGTGTTTGCATAGTTTATTGACCTACGCATCAGATACGCCATGAAAGTTCCATAGCTCAACTTGGGACTCAACGGCTCTTGAGTGATGGGGACTAGAGGGAGAAATCTGTTCAACAACTTTCAGCTCAACCCACCTCTTTGTGTTGTAGAAGCAATGGAATGAGAAGACCAAGCTGAACAATTGGTATATTGATGCGTTTGATTTCTCACATATTGGTAGAACAATGTGCCTATCACCATCTCCCGAACACTGCTGATGGAATATGTATTGTTAATTTCTCATGCTCTATTTCGCATATTATGTTCTCATGTAATATGCGTAGTGAACCAAGCACCCTTTCATCACAATGCAACACCTCGTGTGGACAAGCATCCTGAGTAAGATTGTGCGCTACTATTTTTCTCAATCATCCCTCACCTTCTCTTGCTCCGGCCCATATCTTTCCCTGTGTTTCTCAAAATTGCTTGTTTACATCCTCCTCTCGGCGCGTCCTCCATCTACTAGTCACTATCTTCTGCACATTTCCGGGTGTTTCCCTATCCTTTGTCGGTCAGACTCACCATTTCATGTTCGTCTCAGCTTACCGACGATGGCTCATTCTCCTCCCAACTGTTGCGAGATGGATGTAGCCCGTTCTCTCATCCATTTAGCTCATGTCCCCGACGGGAATGAGAACAGAAACCAGAACCTGGATGCGAGCGCGGGCCTCGACACTCAGTTACACCCACTCTCGCAGGACTCTACTCTCAAAGCTGCACAAAGCGAGCCCCAGCACAGCGTGATCAAGACAGAGCCTACTGATGGTCAGGACGGAGCACCTATTCATCAGGCATACAACATCAGCTATCTCAGACCACCTACCCAGCGAATAACTCCTATTTCTACCCCAGTTCAGTGCCCACCGCAGACTGAGGCTCACCAGTGCCTACCGCAGACTGGGTCTCACGTTCACGCTCCGGTCCTGGCTTCTCCTATGGCTGGCGGAGGAGAGGCTCTTCAAGGACATCTCATACGGCAGCAGCTTCTGGCCGGTATTCCGCCGGAGGACATCATTACCATCGATCGGCGCTATCAGGAAAACCCAAACACTAATATCAATACGCCGGAGAATCCTTCGTTGATTCATATTTCCAACCAAGGCGTGTTTTTCCCTCATGTTCCGCCTGCAGCCTACATTCCTCGAACAGCCTACCCGGTCCCAAACGTGAATAGGATGAAGGGAGGAGCTCCACCTGCGCGATACTTGACTGTACCTGAGGAAACTCACTTCAATCACAAACCAACTTTTGAGCGTGCTCCAGCTACCTTCGTCACCAACGCAGCGGGAAACACCGTGGGTGCGTACGGAGATCTGGAAGATCATCATATAGAAACTACAAATTTCTCTTTGAACATGGGTGCATACGCTCAAAGTGAATACATGCCCTTGGAGTATACTCAGCCGGCGAACGCCCTCAATCTAAACAGGGCGGAGTATCTCTTTGGATCACACTCAGCTATCAAGAACGAACCTATTGCGGTGACTCCTCGGCACATCCTGCGAAGTCAGGAGACAAATGCCTCTGATCCACGATTTGTTGGAACGGCTTATGTTCCTCATGGTTTCCCTAGCTCGCAATACGAAGGTTATTCAGGTCTTCGATTAAACCGGATGCAAAATCCCTCGACCAAGGACCCAGGACGGGGCTATGCAACCATGTATGAACATGATAGACCTACACCTGAAAGTTACCAAAGCACGTACCAAGCTCGCACTGCTAGTGGGAGTGATGCTGGTCAGCACAAGGCCGATACACCTGAACGTCCCTCTACTGACTCTCAACACACTCAAACTGTAATCGAGGGCTTGAATTATGGCATCCATCTTAATACCTTCAACATACTCCTCGCTCTCCTCAAGCACCCAGAGATAGCGGTCCTATTGACGGGTGAACTTTGTGTTCAGGATCTCATCAATCTACAGTCGACGTCGAGGGCGTGTCATAGCTTCACGGTCAAGTACCTTCCGAAAATTGTGCGCCTTCAGACGCTACGCCGGTCGCGTGTGGCGTCTCACATCTTCCCGTGGCGTTGTTACTCGAAGCTACGGTTTAGGCGAATTGCAATAGATAATGAAATCGACCCCTTTTCCACTGCCTGTTCCGTCGACTCTGTTGTCGCCTCTACCGCTTCTTTTCGCTGGTTACAAATGGTCAGATCCCGCGATCAAACCGTCCATATAATTCTCTCCTGTCTCCAAAGAGCTGGTTATGGTTTCCCATCGCGTTATAAATTTGCCATCTTCAAACTTTGGTTCCTGATGGACATTCCCGATACAGCGCGTCGGGTATGGACCGTCCAGAACCGGAATCTCTGGACAGACCTCGATCTATTTATGGCCGTTTTCTTCATCGTGCGTCTTGACATGTACGTTAAGATCGTGCGCAAAAACCAGACTGGCGGCCAGCGACGCCTTATTATGGCTCAGCCTAGTCTTTATCTTTGTCGCGATATGCTGCTTGGTCATGCCTTGAGAAGCGATATAGAGCTTCTCAGGGCCCTAATTCGCTGGAGGTACAACCCTCGTCCTAGTGAAGCACCTGAAGGTGAAATTTTTGGTGTGCCGTCTGCCGAGGTGGGCTCTTTGCAATATGAGGGGTACGGCAAAGGTCGCGAACAGAACAAGAAACTGCGGCGTCCAGATGAGGTTATTCTACAAGAGGCCCAAAGAAGACGGCTTGATGTTCAACAGATGTACGTGCGGATCTTTATCCATGGCCAGCCTCAGACGTTTGCCCAATGCGAGCGTCCGCTCGTCCCTTGGGATCTGGAGGTCAGGAATGCGACTCAAGATTGTGATAATCCCATTGGCCCTTTCTTGGTGTTAGATTAAGCTATGCTTCGCTTAGGGCTCTCCGCATTTAGGCTGAGACTACAAAGTGAATGCAAATGGACTATATCGGTTGTAGCATTTTATTGAGATAATGGGGAGGTGACTGGGGTCGCTAGATCTATATTGTGAGAATAACCTCTAACATTCGGCTCTTTTCAAGGTACACAGTCTGATACATCACTATAAAGGTCTAATCTCGCCTGATATGATACAATATATCTATCAATAGGGTTGGTTAGGATTCTGTCTCGACAACGCCAGATCCCAAGAAGTCTTCTAGTCAAGATATAAGAACCGTTTCAATTATCTATCTACTGAGTTGAATCCAAGGGTAGCAGTGTTTGAACTGCACAGTGGACCTTGTTCTTATAAAGCCCTAACTGATACGAGCTTAACAGATTGATGAGCATGATTGAACCCACCCTTACGCCACCTCCTCCTCTCTATTGAAAGAATTGACTACATATGTACTTTATCAAACACTGAACAAGAATCTTTTCCTCCAGGGTTCTCCAGTCAACCCTCAGTCATCTATGCGGATGAGAACAAATCACGTGTTCGGAGGCGGCCGCGTCACGTGGTACTTGCTCGTGGATTTCGGATTCCGGAGACAGTGGAAACCTCGACCTGTCATCAAGCTCCCACCACGGATCCTGGCTGTCAACAACCCCCATCAATCCGGTGTTAGTCCTGGCTGTTATGGAACGAATCTCTCACGATTAATGCGAAAGTAAAATTATTTCTTCACATGCCCGAAGCTCTTTGTCTGCGATGGGTTCTCGTGGGTTGGATCTGAAGTTCTCAAGGTCACAGGGTGATCAATCGATTCCCGGCCCCCACCGCCTTGCCTGCACCAGTGCACACTTCCATCCCGGCCTCCGTGCTACCAGCGTCAATTATCTCTGGTCGACCTTGGTATGGGCACAGGTTCTACCTTCATAACCCGCGTATCACTACCGGGGTCCGCTCCTCCAAATTCACTTAGTTCCTGGATATGTGCTCGGCCATGAGGTATGTATGTCGCTGGGATCTAACTCCCAGGTTTTTGTGCTAGCTGCTGTTAGCTATGGCTCCACGCAGTGTCAAGAATAATGCCATACTCCGCGTACCATTATCGTGGTTGTCGCAATGACTTGACCTCAAAGCTGCTGTTTGCGACCCGTAAGCAGCTCGTCTTTCTTCTCTTCGAATCACGGATTGCCATTTCCCTGACAGACAGTGGCGCCTGCTTTTTATTCTGTCCGTCAATTGCCCAGTAAAGTGCCAAGAGTTTGATATCGCCTTCTTGCGTTGCGAGAGAGAATCTTAGCTTTGCTCCTGAAGATTTTTGAGCCATTGACATTGCGTTCTCAAGCCGGTTTCTCAGGTCAATCCCCACGGGATTGCGCTTGTCGCTTTGCGTCTTCTTCCTGGCACGGCACATCAATCCAGGCAGATGCCCGGGATTCAGCTTATAGTTGTTTTCTGCCGTCTGGCGCTGACGGTCATATGCATTTGACCCTCTTATGCAGCGATTATTCCCGTTGCAACACAACTACAACCAGGCGCCATCACCATGTTTTCAGTGAACGCTCAGCTTCAGTCCCTGTTGTTTGTTTTACTATGCGTAGACAGGCTTCCTTTGACAGAAGCCTCAAAGTCGTTTCCTTTCGCCGAGGCTCAGCGGGTAGGCCGCTGTTGACATAGCGGCTATTGCGAAAATGGGTCAGAGAAGCGACTGAGCAGGCTCTGGAAGCGGCGCTGAGAAAGCCCTGCAAAACCGACTGCAGGTTCTTACTCAAAAAGCGAGATGGGTGTGGGGATATACGAAATAGTGGGCGAGATTTATCAAGGGGCAATTTAGCAATAAGGCACGGCACCGATGCGACGCTAGGAAGTGGGCAGCTGTTTGCAATGTCACTCCTGGTGTCAGTGATCGTCTGGGCATTGACTTGTTTCGCGGAGTTTCAGCTGAGAAAACCAAAGAGGCTCTTTCTCTCTCCGCTGGCTAACATTTGCAGTGAGCCCTCAAACCACATTTCGTAGTAAGAGCCGCAGCGCTGCGGAAGTGCAAGCGAGACAGGCGTCTGGCTTAAACCCGCTGCCGAAAGTAAATTGGCTGCCAGTTCATGGCTTTGTACTGATGCCACCAAGTACCACCAGTAGAAGAGAGAGGCCGCCACCCTCACCTCATTAACGTATAAAACAGGTGCGTGCCCCTTCCCAAGCTCTTTTTTAACGGCCTTCAATATCTGATTTACTCTTTAATATACGTTTTTATTGACACTGCTGCGATATGACCTAGGGAACCATCCATCAGATCCAGCCCGGAAAAACCACCGGTCCGCACCACCAATCCCCGAAAGACTCAACACAGGCAACTCACGCTTGATGCGGCAAACCGGACAGCCGCCAAAGATTCATCATTTGTGCTCATCAGCAGATCTGGCCACTTCCTGCTAACCAGTGTCTTGCATCGTCGTGCTGTTCGTCGGTAAACCTTCTTGAACCAGATGCAGCAGAAAGCGAAGATTACATGGCTGGGTCCCATAGGAGTCCGGTGCTAAAAGACCAGTGGAGAGGTTCCGGCGAAGTTGGAGACCAGCGTGGCCGTGAGAAGCATAGTAGGCCTCGAGGCTCTCACCGCGATAGGGGGAGGGATAGATTTCACGACCAAGACCGTCACCATCATCATCCGCCCAACGACGACCGGCTTCATCGCTCGTCACGGTCGCCGCCACCGCGTTCCTTCCCCGGTCCGGATAACAAACCTCAACATCGTGATTTTTCCACTAACATTGCTTCCACCCGCGCTTCACCAGGTCCGTCACGCTCGGAAATACGGTCGAGCCAAAATATAAATCGACCTAATTCTCCTGAACGCACCGGTCATCGCGTTTCTAGTACACATATGAGGTCCGCAGAAAGAAACTATCGCCGAGAGGATTCTCCTTCAGCTCCTCCATTCAAACGGCAAAGGACACACAGTCCTCCACCTGACGGTTTCCAGGGTCGACCGCCTACTCACCCGCGTGGAGCACCTCCTAGATACGGTCGTGATTTTGATCGGGAACCTTCACACAGCAAAGGGCGAGGAGGGCGCCCGCCAGGCCGAGGCAGACCTACTCGAAGACCATCGCCTCGAAGGGAGAGGGAGCGGCGGAAACACGATAGCGGTCTTCGGGATCAGTCAAGAAACAGACAACCCTGGTCTCATGACTGGGAGGACAAACCGCCTATACATCCCAGCCGGCGTTATCGCAGTCCTCCTTTAGACGGAATTGAACGGGATCCCTATCTTCGATCGCCTTCTCGCGTATCGGCAGGTACTCTAGATTCAAGGACGTCGGCACTTTCCCGTCGGGGATCAAAAGGCGACATTGCAATGCACCCACCTCCCTCACCCTCTAGACTAAGTCTAGACCGCGTTCCAGATACAGGAGGACATGGGGCCGGTCTTCCTGAACGAAGCCGAGCTTCAAGGTCCCCGGTCAATTCGCATCATGAATCTACCCGTCCAAGTTCGCCTTATTCTACTGCACGCAGTGGACGAAGCGCGCAACATTCTTCACACCCTAGCCAGCATGGGTATGTACTTCCCTCGAGTGGTTTCTTCTATGCATTGCTAATAGCAACCCACAGTTTCCGACCAAGCAATTTCTCCGAACATGATTCACCCGGCCGTCTCTCTCATGGCCAGCCCACTTCGTCCCACCACGTGGCACCGTCACATCCATATCGTGATGGGCAGCAAAGATACCAAGAAACTCACCAAGATCGTCGCTTGTCTGGGATTGTCCCTACTGCTCCTCTGTCTCATGGCAGAAATCGTTTCAGCAGCCCTCAGCGAGATGCATCGGCTTCGCGAAGTAGGGCAGGGCCCCCGAGTCCTCCGCAAGGGTCCGCGGCAGACGACCCTCCCCCGCCTCCACCACCGCCTACGGAACCTCGGTCGCATCGAGAAGGGTATCAAAATCTTACAACTCACAGACCAGCAAGTCGAGAGACACGAGCACCAGATGAAGGCTCGAGGCATGATTCTGGATCCGGATCTGGAGCCGGTCAGACAGGGCAACCGGATACGCGTCCACCAGAACCCCCTTCCGGTCCTAGCAAAGGCGGAAAGATTAGCTTTGCGTTCAAGGCAAAGACTGGGCCGCCATCAGCTCCGAAGCCTGTTCCTGATCTGGCTCAACGAATGCTAGCACGGGAACCGCCCCAGCGAGTTGCTGAACCTCCCCGAACTAAAATGTCATCTGGGCCGCCGCCTAGATTCAAGCCAGAGCCGCGCTTTGATCGCCGCGACCGAGATCGGGATCGTCATCGTGATAGAGATCGTAATAGAGGGAGGAACGATCGAAGAGACTATAGAGAACCGCGTGGGTCCCGTGAAGCGCGAGATTACCGTGACGGCAGAAGAGACGATCGGAGAGTTGACCCTCGGGATAAGCGAAGAAATGACAAAGCATCAGACGTCCGGCCTGAGCGTCGTCATGATCCCTCTCCGGAACCAGTCAAACGCTCGAAGATTATGCTTCGACTCAAACCGCGTCCCACCATATCCGAGGAGTTTGCCAACTCAGATTCTGTCTACTTCCGCAAACCTGGCAATGAGTCAGTCATCGGGGCCGGTACGTACGGAAAAGTATTCAAGGCAATCCATGTCTATACTGAAAGAAAGGTTGCCCTGAAGAAAATTCGAATGGAAGGAGAGAAGGACGGATTCCCTGTTACTGCTGTTCGAGAGATCAAGTTACTCCAACACCTGCGGAATCATAATGTTGTCAGTTTGCTGGAAGTCATGGTCGAAAAGAATGAGTGCTTCATGGTTTTTGAATATCTCTCGCACGACCTCACGGGCCTCATCAACCATCCAACCTTTACTCTCACAGCTGCGCACAAGAAGGATCTTGCGAAGCAAATGTTCGAAGGTCTGAGTTACCTCCACCATCGAGGAGTTCTACATCGGGATATTAAAGCTGCAAATATTCTGATCAGTAATCAAGGTCGACTCAAGTATGCTGACTTTGGCTTGGCTCGATTCTTCTCAAAGAGTCGTCAGCTTGACTATACAAATCGCGTCATCACTATTTGGTACCGGCCCCCGGAACTTCTTCTTGGTGAAACACAGTATGGCCCGGCGGTTGACGTTTGGAGTGCGGCCTGTGTTTATGTCGAAATGTTCACGAAAAAGGCAGTCTTCCCTGGAGAAGGAGGGGAGATTAGCCAACTCGACAAGCTTTACAATACCCTAGGAACGCCAACTCGTGCAGAGTGGCCAAACATTGTCGAAATGCCCTGGTTTGAGCTCATGCGGCCAACAGAGCGAAGGAAGAGGATATTTGAAGATATCTATCGGGACATCCTGTCTCCAGCCGCGTTGGATATGGTCTCCCAAGTGTTCCGTTATGATCCAGCCAAACGTCCATCGGCTGAAGATGTTCTCGCCCACCCTTACTTCCATTCTGAGGAACCGAGCCCTCAACAGCCAATCGAGTAAGTGTTTAGTTGTTTCCAGCCGGAGTACCAATACTGACTTCCTCTAGACTAGAGAATATCCAAGGCGATTGGCATGAGTTCGAATCCAAGGCGCTTCGGAAGGAAAGGGATAGGGAAGCGAGGCGCGCGGAATACCAGAGGGATAAGGAGAAAAGAAAAATCCTGGCGGCGCAGGATGAACGGGAAACCAAGCGTATCAAGCCAGATACCAGTGATGGGTTAACATCATCCGTACCGCAGCCTGGGCAGCAGTAGGCGATTGAGCATACCTCCTCGAGTTTAAACATCTTCTGCTCGGAATGATTTAATGGTCAAGAACATCTCTGCCCGAAATATCCTGCATTTAGACACTTATCTACGAAACAACTTTAATTTTTTTTTTTTCTGACGTGAGTCCGTAGGCCCTATTTGCCCACGGTGATTGTTCACTTAAGCATAACTTTCGGAATATAAATCAAGGTCTACGGAACGTCGTCAGTTAAGCTAGTCATATGATTGAATAATTGGAACAATGCAGGGTCAAATGTCAATCAGAAAATGCCATTGGACCTCAAGCTCAACCAGCAAACAACCTAAGATGGTCTTAAAAGCGGTTGAGTTCGTCGGATTACCAGAGTATGTTGTATTACACAATTCATCTCGGGAACAGTGCACGAACTAAAAAGAGTCGAACGCACCATTTATAGAAGTCTACTGTGTGCATTGCAAGATGCGAGCATGCTGCGTTCCTGCTAGCGTGTCATATATGGTATAAATCATGATATTCGTACTGATGCGAGGTTTGGGACTGTCCCGTCATACAGGTCATCACCGCATCATGGAGCTGGGGAGCCCTCGTGATGATGGTTTTAGAAGCGGGTTGAAGTTTTTCTCGACACACTCATCGGAATCGCCGGTGCAGTGAGAGTAACAAGTTTGCAGGCAGCGATGATTTGAGTTGGTGGTCTTGGGTTTATGTGAAAGAGAAAAGAAAAAGAAGACAGCGCCCAGAAAAAGTTGCAGAGAAAATACTCGGCCACCAGACGGGGCGGAGGAATGATGATGCGGAAAGTAGAAAGCGGGCCGGACATTGATTGGTTGCATGCTTGAAAGTATTGGAAAGAAAATGTAGCCTTGTGGCCTCAGGCTTTAAAGTCCTAAACCTTCGACTTTGCAGTCACGGTCAAGTTTCTACTACCCATATTTCCAAGTTACAACTATTAATTCCGCCTCAAAAGTCCCTCTTACTTTCCAAGCCTCCCTCACATCATCTTTCTCTTGTGAGCATTTATACCTACTTTCTGTCCGACCTCTTACTTCCCGCTGTTTCACCATCACGATTACGATTCTGCCACGATTCTTCTCCTCACTCCCCCTCTCTACATCCTGCTCTCGGAACCTCCGCTCCCCTTCCGCACTCGCTTCTCCTGCATTCCGTGACTTTTTGCATTGCCTAGCGTTGGTCCTGTGTTAGCTGTATTATTTTTGGCATATCGACGACTGCACGGTTGAACGGTTTCGGATTTTTGTTTTTCTCTTTTTTTTCCCCCGATGAGAGCTCCCACTTGAGCCGTATCAAACCATTTACTCGCCATGGAGAACGCGAACCTGTGGACTCGCCGAAACAAGTATGTATTATTTATCCCTTGCCCATCTGGTTGTGCTCGCCTCCAAGTTTGACAAATGCTAACACCGCCACACTGCTAGCACCTCGAAGCTCTCTCTGTCTATGACAGGGACTGACAACAAAGAGGGTGGTGCCAGAGTTGACCTTTCCCGCACATCAAAGCGCTTTGGCCCCGACAGCTCCCATGGCCGGTCCAATCCTTTCAACGCTCTTTCTCCCCTCTCTGCGGGCGTGTCTTCCCCATCTACGAATGCGTCTTCTGCCTTCGGCCTCGGTTCCGGTGCGTTCGCCTCGTTCGGGGCGCCCAAAACACCCGGAGGTTCGTCGGAGGTGAAGACTCCTGGAGAAAGAAGGGAGAATCCCACTGACCGGGCGGCGCCATCCGCGGAGGTTGCCAAGTGGAAGGCTTCTGAACCCCATCTCAAGGAGCACGTCCTGCGATCCACTTGGATTATCTGGTACCGCCCTCCTACCCCTAAATACTCCGACTATGAGAAGTCTACTGCACCGCTCGCCTCAATCCACTCAGTTGAGAGCTTTTGGTCGGTATACTCGCACCTCAAAAGACCTTCGCTCCTTCCTACCGTTTCCGACTATCACATTTTCAAGAAGGGAATTCGGCCGGTATGGGAAGATGAGGCCAATAAGAAGGGTGGAAAATGGATCGTCAGACTGAAGAAGGGTGTGGCGGACCGATATTGGGAGGATCTTCTTCTGGCCATGATTGGGGATCAGTTTGCGGAGGCCAGTGACGAAATCTGCGGTGCTGTTCTCAGTGTGCGAAGTGGCGAAGATGTTTTGGCCGTTTGGACCCGGATCGACGGTGGGCGAAACATCAAGATCAGGTGCGTTAAGCATATTCCACTGCGGACTAATTCCACCTATTAACTAAACACAGAGAGACCATCAAACGGTTGCTCGCCTTCCCCGCAGACACCAACATTGTCTGGAAGAGCCACGATGACAGCATTGCCCAACGCTCCGCTATTGATCAGGCTCGCCAAGAGAAGGCTGCTAACAACCACCATCATCACCACAACCATCATAATCACCATCACAACCAAAATTCTCATCATCAGTTTGGGGGGGACCGCCGAAGACCAACGGCTGATGACTCTACGGGAGATAAGGGAAAGGGACCGGCATCTTGACATGCTTTAGCAGAGTCTGTGTTATGATCGTGTATACTAAGAAAACACAAAATCATGGTATGATTTGGGCACGGGGCATCGGGGCGAACATTGCGTGTGATTATGGCTTGGGGTTATTCGCTATCATTCTTGGATTCTTGCGCTGTCGCTGTTTCATCTCATCTTTAGGGTATCCCTGGTGTCTACCCGCTGATATGTTGTCTGACAAGTAAAGCATTTGCCGAACAGCTGTGCTCTAGGTATTCTCATAAATGAAAGCAACCTCTGTCAAAAGATTCGTTCCGTCGATGAACGGCTTATTACCAGCCCTTGTGGCTTGGACACTGAGATTGCGTAATCATATACGCGCATTTTTCTAATGTCCCGAGCCTGAAAGATACCATACTTTGAGTGGTCGTAGAAAAACTGCGCAATCGAGACAATAGAGGGGTGGATTAGTATGGAAGACGCCGATCTGGAAGACGCCGATCATTGTCCGTCCTACTTGCGCGGGGGCAGAACATCCCGACCGCCTTTGTAGATAATGCGGGCTTTGGCCGTTGCACATCATTTTACACCTTCCCATGTGTTGCAGCTAACAAAATCGATACGACAATCTCGCTATGAAACTCACTGTGAATACATGCATCTATTTAACTTAATATCGGTCCAGTTATTTTCCCACCCTCGCCAACCGCCCTCAGAAACCTCTCCTCCTACCGATCCTCCACCGTCATCCACTGCAGCCTCCGAGCGGCCTGTGAGGAATGCTCTTGCAGCCGACCATAAAAGCTCGGAAACCGCCCCATTCGGCCCGTCATCCCAGAAAAGCGTAGGGTACATAATTTGCTAGTGTCTTTTGTTTCTTGCACTGGCAGTCTATTGCCTTCTGGGTTCTTCCCAAAACCCGACTATCCTTATCGCTGCCGTCGGTCCTTGATTTTCATTTCTGGGGTGTATCTCGCTAAAACTAGCATCAGATACCCCATAGCTATGCCGGGAGCTTTAGAACAGACCCGGAGCCTGAATACGTACGCCGACCATTGCGCCAGTCCTCCCCTCGCGCAGGATTAGGAATGCCTTCGCCGTGAGTTTGTCCTGCGATATGAGGTGCCGAGGAATATACTCACGCAGTGCGCACAGAGTCCGGGACAGGGGCCCAATGCGTGAAACTCCCTCTTCCAGCATAGCAGACGAATATAGATTGTTCGGCGGTGGAAAGCAGTATGTTGCTCTCGTCCTGTTGATATAGCGCAGAAAATTGCTAATAAATTTCGGATATCAGGCGAGACCCTAACGCCGTGAGAGTTGTTCCAGGTCAGACATTTGCCCTAAAACCTTGGAACACAATATCACGAGGGGCGCAAGGTAGCGGAACGGTACGCGCAAATAGAAAGGAAAGATTCTACACCAGTCAGTCGCGCTCGGAGCATTCTGCAGATGCCCCTGAGAGGTCGTCGAAACGTCGCCGAGTTGAAGGTCCGGCAGAGACACAGGCATCAATCAACATATCTGATGACGACACACCAGCTCATTCATCTACAAGGGGCTCTCCTGTTGCTACTCGCTCATACGCTAAATCACCCACGCCGAGTTTCTCAAGCAATACAAGACAGCCTCGTGAATACAACAGTGGCTTAACATCAGAATATCGGACGATTGACAAGGGAGCGAGGGTCCCCAGGCCGAGCCCTAAGAAGAAAGCCAGTTTTGCCGACCCTTTTTCGTCAGAGGATCCCGACCTTATCTTTACTCGTGACGCTACCAAGGAGCGGCGAAAAGAATCTGGCTTGCTGAAGGGGGACCCCGATGACGTCCCATGGAAAGCGCCGACGCCCGCCTCGAATTTGAGTGTTGAAATAGTAAATAAGCCTTCAGTATCAGACAGCGCTTTTAAGACTCCTCCGCCACGTCATGAGAAGCCCCGTGCGTTTTTATCAAGGGATAGCCCTGATGAGCTGCAAGGTGATGTGACAGTTGGTCCTGTGCCAACATCTTTGAGCAAGCCTAGAAGAGAGTCGCGGGACGAACCCTTGTCCCCGGACATTCGTCCAACTCTCTTTACTTCTCAAGCAATTTCCAGGCCCGGTAAGACCAGAAATAAGAGAGGGAGGGCAAATAAGGGACTGCCACAACGACAAACATTTAGGCTCGTCTATTACCGGGGAGGTTCCTTTCTACAGGAAGCTCTGAAAGGTGAAAATGACCAGCTCATCATGGACCCTGGTGGCGGCGATTCTGGAAAGGTGATTGTCAAAATACCCGATTCTGGATATTCTCATTCGATATCTTTGCAGAAAGTGCTGAAGATCTTGGTGGGCGGAGCGTCGAGCCGGAAGGTTCGGTTTGAGTTGTCCAAGATGGGCGTGGATGATAATAAATACGACTTCGAATTATCAACAGCAGAAGAAAAGGAGCAGCTTTGCTCTTGTTTACGCGAACTCAAGATTGAGGTTCAGGAAAAGAAAGGGTGAGTTTCAACTACTTTTGTTCTCGTCACATGTCAGAGGCTTACATCAATATAAAAGAGATTACTTGGATAACGCATTCAAGAAGAGTGCACGGGAGAATCAGCGCTACAGTATAAACACTAAACGTCCGATGGATGTGTTAGAATCCCCCAAGGAGGGCCCCAAGCCGCCTCCGCGTTCTACAACTAAGAGAATGAGGCTCTCAGATGGGCTGCAAGTTACAGACGAAGAAGCTGCCGCACAACGGAGTCTAGACACCGCTTCCGGGAACCGCACCAGCCCCTCGCTGCCGGCTACCACCGGCGAGAATACCATTTCCAAACGGGCCCCAAGTCCTACATCTCGCCCGCATCGCGATATAGGCGTTGAGATTCCCGTGAAGAAGTTTCATTCAAACTCACAAGCGCCCACACGTCCTACGAGATCGAGATTGATGTCGCGGAAAACACCTACTACTTTGGTCTGGTAAGTTCCCGTCGTCTCCAATTGAAACTCTGTTAATAAACGGCCTCCAGTGACGATGATGACAATGATCACGAAGAGGAATACACTGCACAACCTAGTCTGGGGGTGGAGCAGAAATGGGACAGGTATATTCCCAGGCGTCTCCGTTGCAAAACATGCTAACAACTTAGACCTCTGGTGTATCCTCGTTTTGGGAAAAAAAAAGCCGAAGTGAACGCTCTGGATTTGCGGAGGCTTGCACCTCACGAATTCCTCAACGACAACATTATAGGTTTCTATATACGCTTTCTGGAAGATCATCTTCAGCGATGCCGCCCCGAAGCAGCGCAGCGGGTCTACTTCTTCAACTCATACTTCTTTGCAACTCTCACCAAGTCTCCTAAAGGACTTAAGATCAATTACGAAGGCGTCGCGAAGTGGACTCGCAATGTCGATATCTTCAGCTATGACTATATCGTCGTACCAATCAATGAGAACGCCCATTGGTATATGGCTATTATCTGTAACTTGCCGTACCTGGAGGGTATCGGTGAAGAAGAGAAGCCATTGCCATCTGAGTCGCGGGCTGAAGTCGAGGAAGTGCCAGAAACACCGGAATCCCAGCTTGAGGATGGGTCATCTACAACCCTACAGTCTATCAAAGAGGAAACAGCTAGGCAGTCGTTAGCTTCTATGAGCCTTCTCGACACGCCAGATCCACAAGCAGAGGCGCCAAAGCCAGGCGAAGACGAATGGCCAGAACGCGAGGTTTATCCAGATGCAGCCCGCGCGAAGTTGGCTGACCCTTCAAGCCAATCACAGCCCAATACTCAGAAAGACTCGGAAGCAAGTGGAACGCCTAAGAAGTCGCGCAAGGCCAAGAAAAACCGGTCATATGGAATGAAATACAGTACTTGCCAACCAATTATCATCACATTCGATTCACTTGACCTCTCTCGTTCAGGAACCATCAGTATCCTCCGCGAATACCTCTTCGCCGAAGCAAAATCAAAGCGGGGCATTGAGATTGACAAATCTTTAGTCAAAGGCATGACCGCAAAGGAGATCCCACATCAGCCGAACTTTTCTGATTGCGGTCTTTACCTCCTAGCCTACGCTGAAAAGTTCGTTCAAGACCCGGATTCATTTGTTCGGAAACTTCTCCGGAAAGAGATGCGCAAACAAGAAGACTGGCCACCGCTGAAGTCCGGTCTTCTACGAACTCGATTGCGTGGATTCATGGAGCTGCTGTATACTGAGCAAGAGCAGCTTACAAAGGCGAAAGCGGACGGGGCCGCGCTGGTAGTAGATCAGCAACCAGTTTCCTATCTTCTTGGTGATACTGCCGCAAACAACAAGGACAATGTTGAAGGCGAAAATTGTCCACAGGGTAAAGTACAAGTCGAACGCTCGCCACCAGCTGAAGCGAGCTCGAAGACAACCCCAGGCCGTCAACCCTCTGCTCAATTCGCCAGTCCGAAGCCTGAGACTGGCCATGATGTCGACCCTGTAAATGTTGATACGCAAGAATCAGTGGTGTGCATTGCCCAGATTTCTGATGGACAGCCCAATTCGCCCAAGCTGGAGGCCTATAATCAGCCTTCCAAACGTGTGGTCGTCGAAGTACCAGACAGCCAAGATCGGACTCAAGCCAACGGTCCAGCAGCTGCCGCGCTATCAACCGAAACCCCTTCTTCAAAGCCACATCTTCGGCGCGAACACTCCAGCGCTGTTTACGTTGATGACAGCGACGACGTGGAGGACGCTCCCCAGCAAGGAGGTGTACAAGTTGAGGAGACACCGCCAGGATCACCGAGTGCCAAATAAGTGTTCTGAAGGGATGTGTTGAATTGTTAGCGGTTATATTCATGTTCTTCTTTCATTCAACCCCCTAACTGCATTATTATCTTGCTTAGAAGTAAAGATATGTTTTCAGGCGTTTCGGAAGGTGGTCATTTTTCTGGAACATGAGTTACCAAGCATGGCATCGCGTCGCATTGCATCGCATTATCTTATTGCAGTCCGAGTTCCTAGCATGCATGTTTGCATGTCTTACATATTTCTTTTCTTATGCGAAAGTACAACGCATTCTATACAGGCTCTATTAACATCTGCATAAATCTCTGTAAACCATCCCACGATTTCTAGTTAAACATATATCACCATTCACTTTCATCAGCAGAAACCCACCACGCCATCTTATCCCTCTTGAAGGCTTCAAAGTCCCATTCCGCATCCTCTAACATTGTCCGTCCAGCAATCCACACATACGTCTCCGTTTCAACCTCCTCCTCTTCGTCTGCAAAATCTGCCCCCGCAGCCTCCAATACATCCTTGATGTGCCTATCTCTAGCTGCATCTGCGTCCATATGTGCCCCGCTCCCATCCCCATTCCGAGTCCCGTCTTGATTGTTCAAGTCTTTTGATAATGCCTCCCGCAGTATCCGCACAGAAACTTTTTCCCGTCTATACTCTGCTCCCTCGAAGATATCGAGTCTGTGGATGTCGCCGTCCGTTAGGCCTGAGACGACAGTGCCGAGGACGCTTGCGCGCGACCGTGTTCCAGGCACTGAAGGTAGCGCTGCTTTATCTGTTGCAGACCCAGACCCATCCGTAGCAGCATCCTGCGTTAATTCTGACTCTCTGATGATTCCCGGATAATCAGCTCCCCTGACTCGATGTCTCCTATAGCCGTGCAGTATTGCGGGACGAAACTGAAGAAGGTCTTTTTGCCATTGTTGTGGTGTCGGAGAGCCGTGGATTACGCGGTGAAGGATTTGGGGCGCCATAAGGGTTCCTGACTTGCTGCTTAGTACTGACTCGATACTCGCTCGGGATTTGATGGTGAAGTGAGTCGCGCTTGTGGGGTTATGTATTTGCAACGCTACGGTAGAGAAGGCAGGGAAACAAAGAAACCGTACCGTAGAAGAAGAGGACGTGGTCGCCCATCTTGAAGTTCGTAAATGCTGTCCTCTAGCAACGAGGGGATCAAAGTAATTTGGCGAAAGGATGACTTAAGACTGCGTCTTAGCTGTTGGAGTCTTGCAGTATACTTAAGTAGCGCGGGGGGTCAGCTTAGGTGGAGAGCGGAGTGATCTCCAGCGTCAAGCTGTCTGAATTGAGTTATGCGGCGGGTGGTAAAATCTACTAGCAGACCATCCAAATAGCTAATGTACCTTGAAAATCTCTCATCGTATCAAACAAGAGTACAAACCTGCCAGGCTTTTAAAAGAAGCAGTATACTTCACCGTCATACGTTTTTCAGTACCAGTGTCCAGTAAGCTTGATCTTATCGATAAGCGGCCGAAACCTCTGAGCGCGGCCGGGGACATGTGGCTTTATCCGCATCCAACCCATCCCATCCCTTCTGGGCACATCTACCACAACGACCTATCCCACCGACAGGGAGACAGAAAGAAAAGTAAACGATGTACTCGACACTGAATCGTGCCCAAGCGGTCTTCGGCTTCTTCACGACAGTCGCGCTCTTTGTTGCGGGTTTCGCCGCCCTCTCGGTACTGTTGTTCCCGACGGATAAGATTAACACGGAAGTGTCGTTGAGGGATGTGAAAGTGTACGTCGCCATTGTCTAGATACTCGCTAGCATATAAGGAGAAAGCTAGAAGCTAACCAAGCCGCACGATAGAATAAAAGGTCGACCCCACTACTACTCCACCAAGAAAGAAGAGTACGCGCAGATAAGATTTGACTTGGATGCTGGTACGTCTACCGTCATTACTCGATTAAAAGTATGTTGCGATGAGGGGCTAATCAAACGAAAATGCAATAGATCTCTCACCGCTCTTCAATTGGAACACAAAACAAGTCTTCGTCTACGTTTACGCGACCTACTCCTCCTCCAACAAACCCTCCGAGAACTCGTTAACCCCGCAGTCCCAAGCCATCATCTGGGACACTATCATTGAAGCCCCCGAATCGCCTTACTCTTTTGCGAATCTGCGCGAGCGGTTTTTCCCGACTAAGAGCGGCAAGTCCGCATCATCGCGCAAGCGCTCTTCGACGAACAAGAAGAACGATAGCAACAAGCAGGATGCTGTTCCCGGAACTCTCCGTCTTCGCAATCAGAAGAGCAAGTACCAGATTAGTGATATTACGGGGAGGATGGAGGAACGGACGAATGTCACGCTGAGCGTGGGGTGGAATGTGCAGCCGTGGGTTGGAGCGTTGTGGTGGGCTCCTGGGACGGGTGCGGTTCCCAGAACAGGTGGCAGCACCGGGGTATCGAGAGCGTTTGATTTGCCGGCGTTGAAGGGATCAAAGCCGAAGACGGAGAGGCCAGAGGCTTTGATTTAGATACGGTAGGGTATTAGGCTCTAAATATTCATGGCTGGCTTATTCGTCAGTGTTGAGATTTTCCTGGTTCAGCAAGATGGATGGCTCGTATTGTTGACAGTCTGCTATCCAACATGCAAGTAAGGTAATAAGCAGGGCTGCCGCCAAATTATCGATGTCCCATTATTACCCCGAAAACAACCTGTGAACACTATCGAAGGGCTAAATATGCGACGCTAGCAGCCAAGAGCGCACTCAATTTCAGAAAAAGTCCCAATCAATGAAGCCTAATCAAGAAATCGTCCCGTAATTGTGCCGCCCCCCCCGCTGGATCCGATCGGAGTAGACACCTGGTGCTGGATCGGCCACGACGGCCTCGCGATTTTTATAGTACACATATTCCAGGTAAAAGGCGTGGATGTGGCCGGGGAGATAGCTGTACAGGAGCTGTTAACTTGAGATCCTATTGAAGAGGACAGGACAGTGAACCCTAGGATCGTGAGCATGATATTGATAAGAAAGTCGACGCTGCAGCCTGAAATTAGGAAGACGCCTAGAGGTGGTACTATTGGGTCTCGTCAGTATACTCATTGGAAGACCGATTGCCTTGAAGAATGGACGATACACACTGAAAATGGTAAGGATGATCAGGCATAGCATAGAAGCTGAACCAGCCATATTGACTGTTGAATTATGATTGCGCAGCTTGTTCCGCGCGTTCGTTGGTATCTGAGTACGTTCCGAGAAAGCTTAAGAAGAAAATTATAAAGAGAAGAATGAAGATGTAGATGGGAATATAGTCATCATGGTCGGAGTTAATGCGTTTCATCTTACGAGGCTGGCGGGAGAGAAACGACGTCACCAGACCAGGTATAAATTAAGGAGTTGCTGTTATAAAGGCCTAAGAATATAGTCTCACAGATATTCTAATGGATGATACTTCCTTACATTGCGAAGACAGCCAGATGTCGGCGGCGGTTTGCTTAGTTGACGTCATTCCGCAGAAGCCGATCGGGGCCATAGGGCTAGGCAGCACGATAACCAGCACTGTAGCACGAAGGTACGGGCTAAGGCTGAGATGGCATGAGCAAGAATCCACTGGTTTGGTATATGGAATATACGCCGGGAACACTCTGTATAAAACTCTAGCGCAAAATATAGTCGATCATACGGCATCAATTGCTGCTCTTGTGGTCACTTGCTCGTTCTTGTTGCCGAGCTTCGATATCTGAAGGAACGCGTCCACGCCGTATCCCTCTAAGCTGTGCAGCTCCAGGCTGCCTGCCCAGTACTCTGCATAGACTCTGCTCATTGGCAGCCCTATCCCCAGCCGAAGATCTGGAGGCCGCGAAGTCAGAGTGTCTAGAGAGCTTTCTCGAAACGTCTCTTTGTCTGCATGTTTTATATCGCTAGACACTGAGAGCTCCTGTAATGTAGCTGCCATTGCCGGGACCTGTCCTAGATTTTCCAGTCGTACTTTGCTGTGGGGACCCTTCGTGAAAGACCACAAGTATGGCAGAATCTCTCGGGGTATGCCTCCCCCTTGGTCCGAAACGCGCATGATCACATGTTGAGGTGCTTCACAGATCAGCACCTCGATGGGGGGCGGTGTTTGGTGCAGACCTTGATATCTCTCGCTGACAGCCTGCATCGAATTACGCAGGAGTTCGCCAACTATATACTCCAGGTGACTGAGCATGTATGGAAAAGTGGCGTCCAAATGCCCCTGCACAGATATCTCTGGGATCTTATCTGACCCAGAGCTCTGCCGAATGATGTCTTGTACCAGCTTGCCGCATCGCTCTACGACCTCTTTGGCGTTGCACTTTAGGAATACCTCGCCGACAAAATCTGCATTCAGATCTGTCCGATCTTGTGATCCAGGGAAGTGCCACGGCGAATTAAATGTTTCCGTCAATGCCAGGTGCTGTTCCGCGATCACTCGACGGGATATCCTCTGTGCAGGATTAGACGTGTACTCTCCAATAAGTAGGACCTCCTTACCGCCCTTAGTAAAGTATTCATGAATTGGTCCATTGCTTCTGCCGGCAAAAGCCCGCGGCATTCAAGAACTCCCATGGCCAGCCTTGGTATCACAACCAGGTGCTCTTTGAGCGTTTTTCGCAGGATGTCACAGAATCGATCATTGTCGTCGAGTGTTCGTATCTCGGGCACCGTCCGGAATCTCTCAAACGCTTTATAGTAGAGTTCATATACTAGGGAGAAGTGAGGGTTGGCGACCACAGCGTAAGGCAGCTTTTGTATGTCCCGGAGACGGTGTGCTAGTCTGCAAACACAACTGTTAGCAGAAGCCGAAACGCGCGGTGAACGACTGACCTCGTTGGAAGCTCTGTGCGCACATAATTGGCTGAGCTTAGAAGTCTTGATTCGGTCAAGGTCCGCCCAAAGAAAGTCAGTTGTCGTAAACTGATCGGTCGAATCTGGCGTTCAACGTATCTACAGCCATTAGCACCAATGTCATTCGATAGAGCGAGAACATACTCGTCCAGAGCTGATACAGGTCTCCACGGCGGAGGATTATGCACAAAGCTCTCCGAATGCAGCACTCGTACTGAGAGATGACCTCGTTGAGTCCGCGGGGTGCGCCGGCATCGGTTTGGCCAACTCCGCAGCATCTCGTCCGGAATGTATCAAGGGCACTTCATGGATTGAAGGGGGGTGTTCCGGGATGACTAGAGTCTCGGGAAGCCGGATGAAAAACTAGGATCGTATGATGAGTCTCGCACATCTCCCTGGTGGTCGCTGAGGAGTTGTTTGCTGCTCGCATGATGGCTGAACGCAGGAGGAGTCATGGCTGTTCACCGGGCGGTGAGACCTCCGGGTTTGACATGTGACCGACCGACCGTTCTGTATCAGCCAATCTCTCTGCAAATCCCACCACTACTGTATGGTGGTACCTCGAGAACTCCATTATTATGTTTTAAGGACAAGAAACTGGCCTCAGCAAATGTTGAAAGCGATCCTGGTACTATGCAATCCAGATACGAGCCCTAAGTAGCCCTAATTGATGGTATGGTTCATAAATTGGCATTGTATAGTTATGCCCACGGATGGTGTTCATAATTGCGGGTGGACCATGGGCCAAAATATTATGATATCACTGTGCGTGCCCTGGATTCTCGTTCTAACGAAGAGATTAAAGCAGGAAAGGGGAGGCCCACTCAGGTACTTTGTTAGGCTGGGAAAGGGAAGAGTAATAAAGGATAGAGCAATATCAAGTAGGAGGTCTGTTCTTACAGTTACCTTTGCCGGGCTGGCGCTCTTAATAATCTCTTTGTCCCGCAGGCCGTATTATGCGTTATCATTGGTCTGAGTAGGCAAATCCCTTGACCTGGAACGTCAGAACCAGATATTCTTTGCATCTCCGCTCTCTCCCTCCGATCTTTTCATTGCCCCGACCGGTGGGATAGAACAACCTTTCTTTTGTCTTAGGTCTTGTCCTCTATACCCCATTCTCGAGCAGCGAACTTCCTGTAGTTCGAGTGCTCGAGCGCACTTTTCTGCCTTCATGGACAACGTGAGTCCTCGACTATTTTCTTGCTGCGGCAATACCGAAGTTTAAAACTGTGTGTTGGGAGAGCCTTTGCTGACATGCTGCCTAAATACGTCTAGGTCGCAGATAGTGAAATGCTGGTTGATGAATACGAACAGTTCCAGAATGACAGGACCGACGATGTCGTTGTCTCGCAGTCCGGCTCTGAGGAGCTAGACGCAGAACCCTCCGCGGATGACTGTAAGGGCCTTCCCACCACACCTTTCTCATCGCGGCGATTGCACATCTATCCTGCCAGAATTTATGGCTGTTCCGACAAGTCCCCGCAACAGTTATATGCTAGCATCCTATAAATGCGCTCAAATAAATTACAAGGATTGTTCTAAAATATGATCGTTTGGCAGTCCCGGCCATGATGGCTCGCGTCCTCCCGAAAGACCCGGATCTTGAAACTGCGGATGAAACTTGGCATACATGGTCTATCAGTAACTGGCGGAAGCTAAGCAAGAAGGAGCATGGACCAATCTTTCAGTGCGGAGGATCGCCATGGTGAGTTGACGTAGGCATTGCCGCTCAGATGGCTTGCTCACTCATTGCAGGCGGATACTTTTCTTTCCGTACGGGAACCACGTCGAACACGCTTCCTTCTACCTAGAGCATGCGTGGGAAGACGAGGTGCCGGAGAATTGGTATGCATGTGTGCAGTTCGCCCTGGTTCTCTGGAATCCGAACGATCCGACCATTCAGATCAGCCACAGTGAGTCTACAAATCATTCTTGCAGAACTGCTTCACTAAGTATATTATAGCCGCCACCCATAGGTTCAACCAGGACGAGGGCGACTGGGGTTTCACACGGTTCGCTGAACTGCGCAGACTCTTTCATATGCAATGGGAGGGACGTGGTGTCCCTCTCGTGCAGAATGATGAGGCCAATATTACCGCATACGTGCGCGTTGTCAAGGACCCGACGGGTGTTCTATGGCACAGTTTCCAAAAGTAAGAACTCGGCTGGTTTTGGTACTGGTTGTGCTGACAATCATAGCTATGACTCGAAGAAAGAAACCGGTATGGTCGGATTGAAAAACCAGGGAGCGACATGCTACCTCAATTCACTCTTGCAGTCGCTATACTTCACGAATGCCTTCCGAAAAGCCGTCTACCAGATACCAACGGAAGAAGAACAGTCAAAAGAGAACAGCGCGTGGACTCTACAGAGACTCTTCAACAATCTTCAGACGAGCGACTTGCCGGTGTCGACAACAGAGCTCACTGCATCGTTCGGTTGGGAATCAAGGCAAATTTTCGAACAGCAAGATGTCCAAGAACTATCACGGAAACTGATGGAGAGACTTGAGGAGAAAATGAAAGGAACTCCAGCAGAAAAAGCACTTCCCGAATTGTTCGTAGGGAAATCAAAAACATACATTTCTTGTGTCAATGTTGACTATGAGTCTTCACGGGTGGAAGATTTCTGGGATATCCAGCTCAACGTGAGGAACAACAAGACTCTTGATGACAGTTTTCGCGATTATATTCAGGTGGAAAGACTTGAAGGAGACAACAAATATGATGCAGGGGCACCATACGGCTTGCAGGATGCCGACAAGGGCGAAATATTCGAGAGCTTCCCCCCGGTGCTGCACTTACACCTGAAACGTTTTGAATACGACATTCACCGAGACGCCATGATGAAGATCAACGATCGTCACGCATTCCCAATGGAGTTTGATGCCGCTCCTTATCTGTCCAAGGACGCCGATAGATCCGAATCGTGGGTCTATCAATTACATGGTGTTTTGGTCCACAGCGGTGATTTGAACGCGGGCCACTACTTTGCCTTCTTGAAGCCTACGAAAGATGGATTCTGGTACCGCTTCGATGACGACCGGGTAACCCGAGCGACAGAGAAGGAAGTGCTCGAAGAAAACTATGGTGGTGAGTATGAGTTGCCCAACGGTGCAGTCGGAGTGAGACAGCCCTATACCCGAGGACTGTCAACCAAACGGTCGACGAACGCATACATGTTGGTCTATGTCCGCAAATCCAGAGTGGATGATGTTCTTGTTCCTATAACAAAAGACGATGTGCCATCCCACATTGGTATGCCCAAGCTCCCGTGTCTTTAGTATTTGCTGTTAATGAGCCTATAGAAAAACGTCTTGTGGAGGAGCGTGCAGAGATCGCCCGTCGGAGAAAGGAGAGAGAAGAGGCGCACTTGTACACGACAGTTGGGGTGCTGTCTGAGGAGACATTCAGGTGCCATCATGGTTTTGACCTGACTAGCTACGATCCACCGGTTGTGGACGAGGCACTTCCAAAACAGTACCGGATTTTGAAGACTACGACTGTTGGCGAATTTGCCGAGAAGATCGCGGAAGAAAAAGGGCTCAACCCGCTCCAACTTCGATTCTGGGTCATGGTCAATCGCCAGAATAAGACAATGCGGCCGGATCAAGTCATCCAGGATCCCGAAATGACCATGGACGAAGCGTACAGCAGATATGCCACCAAGGGACACGTGTTCCGAGTATGGCTGGAGGTCGCACAACCATCTCCCGATGGAACCGTTTCATGGCCGGATAGCTCAACCTCGGTGCTTATTTTCTTGAAGCACTTTGACGTACCAACCCAAACCCTGACTGGAGTCGGTGCAACATACGTGCGCAAGAATCAGAAGGTTGGGGAGCTCGGGTCGGCAATACTCGAACTGATGAACTGGCCGGCCGGGACCGAGTTTGTCCTTTATGAGGAGATTAAACACACCATGATCGACCTCATGAAGCCCAAGCAAACGTTTCAGCAGTCGGAGATCCAAGACGGCGACATTATCACATTCCAAAAAGTGGTCAAGGAGTCAGAATTGCCCCAAACAGCGATCTATCCAGATGCGAAATCCTACTACGATTATCTTGTCAACCGAGTCATTATCAAATTTGCTCCCATCAAGGCAAACCCGAATGAAGAATTTGAGCTCGTGCTTAGCAAGAAGATGACCTATGATCAGTTCTCGAAGAAGGTCGCCGAGTATTTAGGCGTGGAGCACACCCACTTGCGTTTCTCAACGGTTATTCACAGTACCGGGAAGCCCAAGGGATTCATCAAGCGGAACCCTAATCAAAATGCCCAGACTCTGCAGAGCATCATGGGAGCACAGGTTTCTGGCTATGGGATGAGTTTGGTTCGACAGGATGCGCTCTATTACGAGGTGCTGGAGACAAGCTTGAGTGATTTTGAGTCGAAGGTTTGCCTCCGCGTGACATGGCTCTCCGAGGGCATCACTAAAGAGGTAGGACTTTATCAAAGCCTTGATGTGGATGGTAGCTGACTAGAATAGCAAACTGTGGAAGTTCTGGTGCCTCGGGATGGGACAATCCAAGATGTCCTAGCCGGTTTGCAGAAGAAAGCAAATCTAGACGACGAGATGATCAACAAAGCCCGGGTGTTCGAGGTCCACAATTACAAAATCTATAAAGAGTTCACTCCGGATGCCAAATTTGGTGGCTCAAATGACTTTGTGGCTCTGTACGCGGAAAGAGTGCCAGACGAGGAGTTGGAACTGGAAAGCGGCGCGCGGGTAGTCAACGCGTACAACTTCGACAAGGAAACCAACAAGCCTCATGGGGTGCCATTCAAGTTTGTCGTGAAGCCGGTATGTTCCAGAGTAGCCTATAAACTTTGAGATGCATTTACTGATCCCAGCAGGGAGAGATTTTTAAAGAAACCAAGGAGCGGCTATCGAAGCGAACCGGTCTGAAAGGGAAACGATTGGAGAAGGTCAAATTTGCTGTCGTTCCTCGGCAGCTTTACTCAACTCCTCGTTATCTGGAAGATGGTAAGTCAGCTGCGTCGTTTGTGGTCTCTCTACTGACGCTTTCAGATGATATACTCTCAGATATCATCGGTGAATCCGACGATATGCTGGGTTTGGACCACCCTAGCAAAAAACAGAACTTTTGGAACCGAAGTGAATCCTTCTTCATCAGATGAGCCGGATATGATGTTAAATAATACCCACCCCATGTCGTATGGCTCAAGAGTTTGGCGATGTATGAGTGTCAATATGTTGAGCGCACCAAGGTATTCTTATGTTGTAGACGGCTGCTTTCACTGCTATGATTGTTCTGGGACCGGGGAGGCGCACATTTGCCGCTACTTATACTCCAGCGATAGTACCTACCTACCAATGAAGCTCTATACAAGATGCAGGGAAATCTTTTGTTCATTATTCTAGTAGTGGTTAGTGCGAAGCGGCAGTCAGCTGGAGACACTATGGCCGCGGAGGCGGATGCAAACAAGTCAAACAACACAACAACAGCTGGCCAGAACTTGACCCAACTCCAGTCGCGCTTCAACAAGCCCGGGGAGAACAACAACGAGCTCGGCCGTCAATTCCTCAAAATGCGATTCACAGCTCTGCTTATCGGTCTTCTGGCATACCTGGTGTCCTCCGTAACCGCAACAGCCCTCACCTACCGACTTGAGGCGAACGAGAAAGCTTGCTTCTACAAGTTCGTCGAGCAACGGAACACCAAAGTCGCTTTTTACTTCGCTGTGAGATACAAAGCCCATCTTACTAGACAATTGACAAACATTGACTCTTCGGCTCTTCCAGGTTCAATCAGGTGGCTCCTTCGATGTCGACTATGCTGTCGTCGGACCCGGCGAGAAGCCTGTCCTAGACGGCACCAAAGAGCGCCAGGGCGACTTTGTCTTCACGGCCCAGAGCGTCGGCGAGTACCGGTTCTGCTTCAACAACGAGATGTCCACTTTTGCCGAAAAGATGGTCGATTTTGAGATTGCAGTTCGTCTTCCCAACCACAGCCACTCCCTCGCATTCCCCTTCACTTCGGGCCCGATCTGGACTAGACTGACTCTATCTGCGTTTTTGTTGCAGCTCGAAAACGAATCCCGCACCGAGCTCCCCTCCCGTCAGGGCGCGAACCCTGAACAAGCCTCCGCGATCGAAGAGTCGATCTTCAAGCTCTCCGCGCAACTGTCCACCATCTCCCGTAACCAGAAGTACTTCCGAACACGCGAGAACCGCAACTTCAGTACCGTGCGGTCAACGGAACGCCGAATCTGGAACTTCAGCATCATTGAAAGCCTCATGATGGTTTCTATGGCCGGACTGCAGGTTTTCATTGTTAGGTTCTTCTTCCAGGGGGCCAGGAAGGGTATGTTTTCTCTCCCTTTCCCGTCAACGAAGTATTGGAGGCGGGTGTAGTGACCGGATTGACGGCTAATTGTGTTTCTTCCTGCAGGTTACGTGTGATGAGCATGAGCGAGAATGAATATAGTATATGATATGATCTCTAAATTGTGGCGTTGGCCTTGCGTTGCGTCTGCGTGCGTCTCTCTGTATCCGTATCTATGAAGCTTCCCTTCTTACATCTAGAGTCAATCGACGTCTCTGCATCAAGCTTTGTCACGGTTGAATCCGTAGTCTTTCCGAGTAACTTCTGCTCAGAGCTCACGAATATCAAGGCCAAGTTTCTATCTTGCGAATTTGGCGTCCCCAGCCGCATCAGGGGCTGGGTGGTACTTCATCGCGTACTTGTTGCTCTGGCTCCTAACCCATAGGAGACGTCTATCGATCAAGGTTGTCGCAAAAGGCGATTTTGGACATTTCCCGTCCTGTTCCAACCACCAGTACCACACCGACTATTCACGTTCCAGAGAAGTCCACATCTAAGCCCAACGGAACAGAAGTCCCTCCCAACTCGGTAAACAGACGCACCGCAAGGATGAGAAGCGGACCACAGCCGTAACATGTTCATAGGCTGCTGAGTGAGAGCAACCCAGACACTATGAGAGGCGGCGTTGGGGCTGGACCCGTCAGCCAACGTATGTGCATGCACAGCTCCATCAGCGCAAATCTCACCCCTGCACTGCAACCGCTGCGATCAGGGAACGGGGTGCTGCATGTGAACGTCCCCGTCACGGTCTCCATCTCCTGCCAGGCAATGCCAATGCTTTGGAGCTCGAAAACTGGGAAGAAAGTTCAACATGGTAACTAGATGCCTTCATTCTCCTTGACCAATCTAGGAGACGAAGCGGCAACCTTGCGAGACTAGACCTTTTTTTTTAAAAAAAAAAAAAGAAAAAGAGGAAAAAAAAAAAAAAATTTACATCGGCTCAATAACAAGGAAAACGAGAGCCAGATCAACGTCTATCCATCCCTTCTTCCGAAGACTAACACATTTCTCCAGATTAGGGTAAGTAGGAGGCGACCTCACCGTCATATCCCATCTCCAAGCATTCCAGACCTATTCGCCAGCCGAGTCAGTTGCCAGCCTGTAACCGTACTCATATAGAGCCTCCACTATAGATTACCATTATACTCGCAATGCAACCCGACCTTGTCGATGGCTGACGGCATGCTATTACTATGACGTCCAGATATTACAGCCCAGTTGAGCACGGCGGTAAACTTGTCCTACTCCAAATTCTGTCCCAGCAGTGTCTCTAAACTCTATACCTGGACGAAACAGGCCGTCATCTGTTCATGACTTGGTGACCAGATGTCTCATCACCGCGACTTGATCAATGGAAACGGGATTTTACATAATGAAGGATTTCTGCGGGTGAAGACGCTGTATGATCCTTCAGCACAACTTGCAGTGACAGCTACCCACAATTGACAGTAATATCTTCCCGAATTGAGGCCAGGGCGCGTGGATCAGCTCGAAGCGGACCTACATATAGTAGTGGGTCTTCTACCTAACATCAGATACATGTAGAGAGTTAGTCAAGTGGGTAAGATGACAATACCAAGGGAAAGTAGAGGAGAGACAGCTCACCGTCATCTTCAGCCCAAGAACCTGTCCTGGTTCAAGACGATACATTTAAAGGAAACTGTTTTTCATGACCAACATGCTAGAGGACGATTCCTGAAGGCGGATGTGCGTGGAAAAGCATGCTCGACGGGCTGGATACTCCACCACAGCCCTGCTGGCGTATGTTACCTGAAAACACCTACTCTAGCATTATAGTTACCGATCTGACATCACGGGGAATTGCATGCATTCTCTGCTCGACTGAAGGTCGAAGTAAAGCAGGTTGGACAAATTTTGCGTCCCCAACTGAGAACTCCCTGACTCTGGTCGTGTTCTATTGAAGGTTGCGGGCGATATGACGGCTGATGACGCAAGGTCGTCAGACGCACAGAAGGAGGAGGCAGAGCAGGGCCCTCACAGGCCGGGGACAGAATAGAATGAGTAGAGCACACAAGACCACCAGAGCGTTGAAGCAAGCTAGATTCCAACTCTTGCAGCCTAGACGGATCTATCTGCTATACCAGGTCCCATTTGCTTGTCTAGACCCGTGCTCACGTACGCCGAGTGCAGAGGCGGTTCACAGGAAGGTATTGTAGTAGCTTGATCCGAGCATGGGTAGAGAGTTGAGAGGGTATATGTGAGAGATGTATATTTAGACTAGAGAAGCCTGCATTGGCGTTCATATACCGGTCAGTCAGTACGGATAGCGAGCTGCACCCGACGCTAGCAGCTCCCAAGCATGATGGAGGGCTCCAACCGAGCTTGACTCCACTACTATCGTACTATATCGTAGCATATCAATTGAATACAGACTGGCGGAGAACACAAGAGGCTGGTATCGACGTTGTCAGTATGGTCAAGGACCACTAAGAGCGCTACTGCTGGACATAGAGCTCGGTAGACACGTAGGCCGCATTAATACTGAACTTCTGTGACGCAGGCGATCTAATATCAGCAAAGTGACATCAAACTACGGGCTGTTTTGTAAGTACTTCGGCGCTAATAGTGGACGGGGGCCGGGCTGGGCCCTAATGACGAACTTTCTCCACTGGTCTGGACCTAGAGAATGGCGATCCTTATCTTCCTTCACGCTTGACAAATACAAAGAGCAGGGATTGTCTCGTATAGACCCCAGTCGGGCATTTGAGGGGGCCACTACAGCCATGCAGCCATGCATCCAGCAGTTCCTCGATGTGCTTTGACGGCGGCAGCGAAGCCGCCATGAGAAAATGCTGTGTCCAGAAAAACGCTACATCGATATAAGACTGACTATGATGGAGATAAACGTTGCTGTGAACCATAAGGATTGTAGCTGTAGACCCAAATCCTGTACAAGCAGTGAAATTGAGACCAAAGAAAAAAAAGAAAAGAAAAGAAAAAAGAAATAAAACCAACCTCAGCTACATACTCTTCTATATCCACTGCTCGATGGCAGTGCCGTTCGCGCATGACGACGGAGCTGGTAGGAGAGGTGACGATTTAGGTGCAAGCAGGGCGAATATCAACGACCTAGGCTCCTGCTAACCCCGACACAAAAAACCCAAAAAATTCCAAAAAAAATGCCAAAAAGAAAAAAAAGCTTACCCCCTGCGTCCCCCAAGCGACGGGTTGGCCCCTTGACGTCTTTGTACTCCCGTATGACGGACCGGCTCTGCAGTAGGGCTCATACTCAGGGTCCAGCTCCATGACTTCATGGGGTTAGGTACTCTGTACCAAGACGACGGAGACCTCCACCAGGCCTATGACATACGCCCCATATACTGTGTAGCTTGTCTTGCCACTCTCAGCATTGAGTTTGTCGCTCATCTCGATCTCCTCCACCCGACCCATCATAATAGCAGGAGCATTATCATCATCATCGATCATCATCGCCATCATCATCGCCATCATTATCAATCGCTTGGTGCCGTACTTTGATGCTCTGTTATACTCAAAGAGTACTCCGTTTCTCAGTTACTCTAGACTCCACTCTATACTCCGTAGTCACCGTAGTTCTAGGTTGACGTCATCGCCGTAACGTCGCCCTAAGACAATCTTATGCTTGACTCAGGCACGGGCCCGTCAGATTCAATAGCGCGATAGCGCGAGTCCACAACGGTTACAAGGCGCAGACGTTGTTCTAGCAGACTTTGGACAGATTCCCCAGATGTCCTGATAGCCGACACTACAGCAGTTGGCTGGGAGGTATAGCAATCCTCGTCTTCACCAGATCAGACCTGGACCGGATTAGATCAGTGGCATTGCAGTGGCAATAGAAATGGCAATGGCGATGGCGATGGCGATGGCCGGGTCCCCGTCAGCCCACAACCTTCACTCGAAAACCCGCTGTTTCTGCTCCCCACAGTGTTGTTGCTTGGCAAACCCGCGGGAACTGGGATAATGGGTTTGACTGTATTATTGTCTGTTCATACATACCGTGTACGGAGCCGGGGACAAGTTTCGCAACGATGCATTTGCGGGTAAGTATCGTCCGTACCGCGTATGGTCTATCGGTCTGTACCGTCCGTGTCTCCTCTGGGTACTTTGAACACTCGGTGGTCGAGCTGTAAAGTGAGGTCATCTGCATCTGGACTCCGCCGATGAAGGCATAGTGGAGGAACTGCGGAAAGCGTAACGCCTTAGGGCTCAGGAACTGTGATGTCATTGCTGCTCTTCTCAGCCAATGACCGAGTCTGCACGGTGATCACCATGTGGTCGACCCTCTGCGTCTGCAAAGGTAGAGGGTACTTCAGCCGGAGGATACGTAGTGATACAGTGCTTTGTCAGAGGTAATATGACATCCCTGTGCTGCGGCTCGCTCGATGCCTTTTAAGCCCATCGAAATCGGACCTGCAATCCGAACTGCATCTATAATTTCTGGTCCAAACTAACGCGAACGTGACTGACTGACCGACGGCTGACTGCCCGACCAACTGGTGATCACGACCTTCTCCCTCTTATAAGGTACGCGGTGAGAGCTAGGGTTCCCTGGGTCGCTCATACTGGACGGCGCAGCTGCTTCCCGCTTCCCCCTTACCCTGCCAGAACGGGCCGGCGTTGGCGATGGCTGTATCAGGCTACCCACTGTTGACTGTCGGCCTCGACGCTCGTCTCACCTTGGTTCAACCTTCGGCGATGTCTACCTAGCGGCCGACACGACGCTTCTGATCCATACCAGCATGATGTGTACATGCCAGCATGACTGACTCGTCACAGACATCCTGTCCAGCCATCCCCCAGATATCCTGCCCGATATCCTGTCCAAATGCCCTCCGCCAGCGCCCATACAGCGTCCGTCTCCCATAATCAAGACTCTGGCCCGCCTCCCGGCGCCATGAATGCCAATGCCAGCGCCAGTAACCGCAACGTCATCTACCCCGGTCAATCTGGCGGCAGCGGCGGCCACAACCGCCGCTCGTCCACCTCCACCGTCGAAGACTATTCGCGCATCATGCTCGAGTACACCCAACGCCGCATGGCCGGGTTTGCGGATCGTCCCGGTGACAGCGACAGAGGGTCGGCGACCAGCCGCAGCAGCAGGAGCAGTAACACCAGCGGCCAGAGCGGCACTTCGACGAGCGGCTTCCTTGCAGGACAGGCGTCGGGCCCGGGTCGGGGCGCTGGCCCTTGCCGCACTCATTCTCCGGCTGATTCTAAGATCCGCCATGTTGACTTTGGCGCGGGCGCCTTGGATGGAGAATAGGAATTGTCGCAGGTGTAGTGCAGCGCATTACGTTCGACAGTTTTTATCATTTAGCACAGGCTCGGAGTCTTGGTTTCTTGATTGAACGAGTATGGAAGCAGGTCTTTCAGAGAACGTCATCGCGATCAGCTCCACCTGATATCGGCATGGTTGCGACTCGATCGATTCTTTGATTTTGAGCGTTGGATTCTAGCGACAGCGATAGCGATAGCGACTGCGGGTATGACAATGATAGCGATATTGCGGCACCAGCAATAGCGACGCTCTCACGCCTACCTTTCATACTTCCCTGACCTTGTTTCTACAGCCTCCTATCCGTTCCACTTCTTCCCCAGCTGGGGCTCTTGTTTTGAGTGCGTTTCTGCTTTACAGCCACAGTGACAACGACATCCCTTCCTTTCCATGTCCTTATTGATCAGCCCGCCTGCTTCAATTGACAGTTATAGACGAGCCAAGTCCAAATATCCTACCGTACTGACCTACCTGATGTGCGCGATACCCCGTACGACATAATGATCCTTCGTTTCGCGCTGATGGCCATCCTGGGGTCTCAGGGGATGGTATGGCAGCTTGCTGGCCAATGCTGGCCAATGCTAGCAAATGCAATGGGATGCGTTGAATTCTAATAAGTTGTTCTCGTGATCTATTAATCTTATTTTGTGTTTCCCCCCACCGAGTTTGTCAAGACTGGCATATCATAGTAAATATTAGCATAAATGGTAGCATAATTATCTAACTAGTAAGCCTTGCGGGTATGCTACCCAGATGAATTATGCTATGCTCGTCTATGCTCAAGACAGAGCCTGAATGGCCTCACCCTCATTCCCTAATGCAGGCAGGACGCAGGAAGACTTAACTACTAACCCATCCCTTGCTTATCTTCATGGCATGCGCTTGGCTGGTAGGCCTGATTCAGGGTCAGCCGTACAAAGTAATCCCCAACCCCTATC
This sequence comes from Aspergillus foveolatus, assembly GCF_047715535.1. Classification (NCBI taxonomy): domain Eukaryota; kingdom Fungi; phylum Ascomycota; class Eurotiomycetes; order Eurotiales; family Aspergillaceae; genus Aspergillus; species Aspergillus foveolatus. The sequence goes on along the minus strand of NW_027396108.1, from coordinate 58,898 downwards.
GTAGCAACACTACAGTACCTGCAGGTAAACAGATCCCCATCCAAGGCACGAGCCATGACCTCAGCAAAGAACACGTATATCGTCTGATTGTTTCCAAGACTATCTCATCAATGCATGTAAGACCGAGACATCAACATCGCCTTGGTCGAATAAAAATCTGCTCGACTCTGTCTCGATCAACAGACATCGAGGAAGGGTATATATCCCTTCATTCCAATCCAAGGCCGGCGCACTGGGTCAAACCTCCCATCTCCAGCCTCAAAGTGACGGTAAATGCATCGATTGAACGGTTCAGACTCTGACTCTTTGACTCGACAAACCTCCCTGCTCTGGGCTGGACCGACTCATCCCTGGTTCCATGGCAATGGCAAACTGCAATTGACATTTGTTTCTTGTCAACTATCCACAGATTAGTCTCAGGCTCTGTCTCTCCCTCTATCCTTCTTTTCTTGGTTCCCTCTCTCTGCTCTGGATTGGTACCCGTCTGCTCACTATACTCCCAACCTCAAACACTCTCACATATAATCTCTTTCCCTCTATCTCTCTCTGATCTGGCAACAACACATTCTTGCTTCTTTCATCCAGCACGCATTGGCCAAATGCAATTCCAACTCAGTAGCCTTCCAGTCCTTCTCGCCGTCTTCGTCGCCGTTTCTCCAATCTCGACCTTCGCCAACCCTGTCGAGATCAACAGTTCTCCCATCCGGTCAGCCTTCCCCCAAAGCGCCAGCGTTAACGCTGGCGTTTACGCCGACGGCCCCTCTATCCAAAAACCAGAACGGCCAAATCCTACCCTCAAACCTGAACAAGCAACGGCCTCGCAGTCATTAGTCCACTCGATCGCGACCCTCATAGCTTCCTCCGCCGCCTCTTCCCTCGACCCGACTACATGCCCGCCAACCCACAATTCACGCCAATGCTGCACGTCCGTGGACAGTCTTGCGGACGACGTGGTCGGTGAGAACGCGATTGGCGGTCTGATACCGTGGTTCCGGGACGTGAAGGTTAGTAGTATTGTAGGCTTTCAATGTATGTGTCTCCATCCTCCCATATCCTCATCCTTCTATTTCTCTCGGAAATCTAGATGGAATGAGAGCTGATGTCGGTTTTGGGAACAGGTAGAGCCATGGGCGAAGATGAGCAGAATATCGATTGTTTGAGTAGTGTGATGTGTTGCTCTCCCAGTGGGAATGTTGATGGGCAAAAGGTACAGTTTTTCTTCTCGACCTGAGAGAACTATTCGACAGTACTCAGAGGCGTCGGTGCTAACTTACTGGACAGCCCGGTACGCAGTCCCTCTTCAAGAGCGGATGTATCCCCTACGACAAGGCTATCCAGGACAAGAAGGAGGCGATTGAGAAGAGCAAGGCCGAGGCAAGTTATCTGGCTGCGCAGTCTAGTTCCATTCCGACGCCCACGCCTTCGACTTAGATTCTGCTGCTCTGGGGTGTCAGTGGGGGATTGTGAAACGGGTGGAGTACACTAACCGCCTGATGATGACTTTTACTTGGCTTAAGGCTGCGTGATTCGGCTGGACTAGGTAGTTCGGGTCCGGTCTGGTCTAGCTAGAATTTTTTTAGATGCTGGGTGGATATATTTGGATCATTGTCAGCCTAATCTTGTTTGTGGCTTGTTTACTGTCCAATTGATAGCTATTCAATAACATGACTATCGTACACTACAGTAGACCCAAAACTACCGCCAGCCCCGTCCGGACGGCGGCGGCGGCGGTGGAGGTTGTTGATGCCAGCCTCTTCCGCCAGGAGGAAAACCGTATGACCCCGGCGGCCCTGGCGGCCCTGGCGGAGGCGGAATCTGACCTGGCGGCATCTGCGGAAACGGAGGCGGAAAGTTGGGCATTTGGGGTGGAGGAGGCGGCGGCCACGCACCTTGATAGTTTGGCGGTGGTGGAGGGGGGAATGCGTTCTGGGGGAGTGCGTGACGCATTTGTGGCGCTTGAGGATGAGGTTGTGGAGCGAATGGTCGTTGGCTGTAGGATTCATGTTGCTGCTGCGAGTGCGCGTGGTTCTGAGCAGGAGCAGGAGCTGGTGAGTATGACCGGCTTCGGCTTTGCGAGCGAGAACGGCCCTGCGAGTAGCGTCGTCGTCGAGGTGACCGTGACCGGCTCCGGGGGCTTCGGCTTCGATATCGGCTATCGTCGCTGACGCTGCTGTATCTTCTGCGCCTTGAAGGACTGCGGCTGCGGCTGCGGCTCTGGCTGCGGCTCTCATTCCTGTTTTTTGCGTTTCGCTTCTTCATTTGCTGGCAGAAGGACCGAGACCAGCCGTAGTATGTCTCGCCTTCGAGGATATCGCCGGTAATTTCGTCGCGAATTACTGTCTGGCCGAGCTCATCAATGTCCACGATTTCCCCGTCCTTCTGTTGAGGGCAGCCCGGGTTGTAGATCCGATCTACATCTGCGAGGAACGCCTTCAGCGCTGTTACGAGCTTCTCATCCGCTGGCCCAGCCAAGAACTGTAGCGGCTTGATCATGTCCGGCCGGAGAGAGACAGTCGAGTTTGGGATGATATGCGGGATGAGATTCCCGGCAGGAAGGTCGTAGTACGGGGTCGACGGATCGCCATGGGTTGCCGGCATGACATACGGCGCGTCTCGATGCTTGCGATCCGGCTCTGTACTTTCCGCGCCGGGTGTAGCCGACGATGTAACCGGTCCGGAAACAGCAGAATTGGCGACGACCTCTCGGAGCTTTCCCACATAGTCGGCTCCAAAATATCCATGCTCCTGCCATATATCCAATAATTCACCCAGCCGCCTGTGATGTTTCGGGTTCTTCTCGCGATCGTAGCATGCAGCATAGCTCAACAATTCCACCATATGCGGCTGCAATGATCCACTCAGTGTCGAGAACGCCGCGCTCGACGAATTATGGTATTTCGTGTGATGGAACAGGTCGTTGAGCAGGTACAGCATGTGCAGTCTTTTCCTCTTGACCGACGGGATTTGCGCCTGCACTGCTTGTTTGTCTTGCGTCTCCGTCTGTTTCCCATCTGTAGCGGGACTGTTGTCCAGAGATCCCGACAATGCAACCAAATACTTCGCCAACAAAGTCACCCGATTCGACGACGCGACCACATAGTTCAGGAGCCATGACTTGCATCTCTATTCGTGTCGAGCAGCAGATTTAGTACTTATTTCGCGGGACCGGCGGGCAGGGCACGCAGAGCAGAGCAGATCAAACCTGGATGTTTGCGGGTGAGCAGTGCGACAGTGCTCGGTCGAGAGTAGTATGCAGGGTGGTGATCTCGTCACGGGAGACGGACGTTGGATCAGGCCGGAGGAGGCCCGCGGCCAGCGATGCTTTCGCTATGGCGACTTGGTGGGATGCCATGCCGTGGTAGTGCTGGCTTGGTAAAAGGCCAAAGTCCAAGACGAGGCGCAAGTGATGGCCGGTTGAGGTTAATCGACGTCACGTGAAAAGGTTATACAGCTTGATGAATTGCTGACTCAGAGTTATGCGCTGCAGCTCATCCTCCACTATTCCCAACAGCACGAATCAAACTTTGCAAATGAATCGATCCTGGACTGTCCTTCTCTGAGAGATCCAGAAACCCAGAGACGAGTGATTGCTATGGGTTGAGGGATTCTTTGTCTAAGCAGAGGCCCATCGTCTATGGTCATACCGGTCCACATCAGCCTGATGCAGGGGTGCAACCAAGGCTCAAGGTTGTTTTGAGTCCAATACACTGCATATTTGTAGGGTTGGGCTGACTGGTATCCTTGGCCTCTCATCTCTTTACTCAACACTCAGTCAGTGAACTATGAACCCTATGAGAAGAGGGTCGGAGTGCCGTCTATCCTGTTCGTGCCCCTCAGAACCAGCCTTTAAAGCCGCCTTTACTTAGTGTCCAGGGCCCAGGAACTATCTTGCCAATTTCTATTGAGTGACTGCCTCTTTATGAAACATTAAGTCATGCACAAACTAGGATACTGGCGCTATAACGCTTTGTTGCATATCGGTGGTAATAATGGGGAGCGAACGACAGGTTCATAGCGGCAATGAATGTTTTTCTAGGCGACTGGTGGATCGCCTCTCATTTCTATCTAACGATGGCTGAAAACTGCAATTTTGGATAGAAAGAAGTTTTAATTAGTTGATATTGAGAAAATGAATTGTTTCAAGCCTTGCTCAGACAGTTACCCGTCTGGTCGATGTATCTTATTTTTCTCCGTCATAACGTCATGATATAACCTCTTCTATAACCGCTGGCTGGGGCCTGAATAATGATGACCTAGTACTGTAAAAGCCTATGCTTTTTCCGTTTTGTTGCTTTTCATGTCGTAGCCTGATCTCGTCGAACGAGCCACAGGAAGAGAACGATTTGCAGGAGTGAACTGTAGTGCATTGCTAGGAATTCATTAATCCATTGTTAAATAAACTAATGACAACGTCAACTTCCTCATACTCATGATTGATGGCGACTCCCTGCAGTGGAATGGTAGGGCGACAGAGCAGCACTGAGATACTGCAAGCCCTAAGCGGAGTTAGCCTCGAGACCACAGCATATCACTGCATCAGAATACATTGGGTAGACGACTACTCACCATAGTATAATCCCACCTTGCTGATCCTGCTCCCAGACCGAAGACAGGCGCATGTATCCCACAAATCTTCGCCACATCATCTACATGCGCTCCAGGTCGCTCCCATGCAGTAAAATGTCCTCCTTTGCTATGCTGCCTCCGGAACCAGATGTCGCAGGTTTCTTCCATCAACTTAAGGATGCGGAAGTGGGGACTATGAGCACTGTGGCTGTCCACAATAGAGCAGAAATACATTAGAAATGCAGATTCTGTGGAATTCGCACATTGCTTATGTATCTCCTTGCTCGTGCGTCAAGGGGTTGGGCAGAAGCGAGTCGAGCAAAGCTAGAAAAGAAGCTCGAGCCACGGCCGCAGTAGAAAAAAAAAAAAAAAAGAAGAGAATGCATGCAGAGCGGGAATACTGAATACAAGAGACGGGTGCATGAGTCCAGAATGGATGAAGCCACGCAAGATGTGAATGAAGGGTATATCAGTTCAGGGTTGCGGATACGGACAGTTAGGGCTAGCTCCTACTCCACAGGCTGGTTCTCCCGCCAAAAACAAATCAAGGAAAGGACAAACATACCTCTATAAAAGTGTAACCAGCTATATGACAGATGATGGCCAAATTGCGCCTGCTTGATGGACCTAATTCTCCCTTCCAAGTCGGTCAGGCGCTAACTCTTGAAGATGAATAGTAGGATGACAACATGGCAAGCATATCGAGCACAGCATCAAGCCTTATACTCTTAGCGCTCAAACTAGTTTTGCATTACCTTACTTGACAACTTGGGCCAACCTGCACTGCATATTTTCATGTTGCTATGCTTCTCCTCTCACCCTCACCTTCAACCCTAACTCCAACACCTCCCAGTCAACCTGCGGCCCTTCAAACATCTTCCTCCCACCAAGCCCCCAAAATAGCAAAATAAGGCCAAAGATTCCGACTACAACAGCAGGCGTATAATTTGCCGACGCGAGATTCACCGGAATCTCAGGCGGGAAGCAAACGAATACACCCAGGACAATGATCCACAGTATTGAGAAGGCGTTGCAGAATGAACCGAGAAGGGGCCCAAGATTCAGGTACCTGGGAGGGAGAATGTTCATACTCGTATTCGTCTTTGAGGTGCTGGTGAGCAGTGATCGTGCTCGCCGGAGCAAAAGAATTCCCTGCGGTACCGCGTATGTGATATTCAGAAACAGCACTGCAGAGGTGATTATTGAGTTAAAGGCCGTTGTGGAAGCTAGGTAGAGAAGCCCGTAGAGCAGGACAAAGACAAATGCGGCCGTCGTAGTGCGGACGGGGAATTGGAATGTAGGACTGATGGCGCTGAAGTAGCGAGGAAAGGGGGTGCCGTTCTGTCCTTTGGTCAGATATTACTTAAAACCATATCAAAGAGCGAGGTGGATAAGATGAAGATCGAACAGACTTACATCTCGTGAAAAAGCCCAGGCAAGTCGGCCGCTGGTTACCCATTGGGAAGGTAGGCATGCTGTGCGCATTCCTCCAGTAAGCTTGATAGAGGTGAAGAAGAGTATGATGAGACCATACAGATATAGACGATAAGGATCCATATAATGAGAAACATTGTGCCTGCTCTACTGCCAGTCCTATGAATATTCAGCAATACGGGCTAGATCAACCATTAACGATCATTACTAGCGACTCACGCCTGATAGATAAGTTCTGCGCTTGGAAGAGGGGAGTCCATAATCTCCACTGTATCGCTTGAAAACAGCAGCAGTGCTATGAATAGCGGCAGTGTCGTAGCCAGACCGATCATCAGCGTCGTAATGATAATCTGCGGCACACGGCGGCCAGGGTGCTGCATTTCTTCGGCGATGTGGAGGGCTATTTGGCTATAATCAGTTCTTTTGACGCATTCAGGAATGTGCAAAGCTCTTCACCCCCATCTGTTCCCCCAAACGCATACATGGCGTTGCATATGCCCAGCATCCAAGATACTCCAGATCCCCAGCCTGTCTCGCCGGCGGATGGGCTGACGAGATACGAAGGCGGCTGAACTTGCTCATGCATACCGGTAGGAACGAAAAGCGTTATTGCTACGCCGACGATAGATAAAAGCAAGGTGATCTGGCAGATAACTGAGATCTTCTTGGATGCGACGAAGACAGGGATTACTGCCGGCAGCATTAGCATCTCATATGACTAAAGGTAGGGTGTGGGGAGGGGATATTTGCTTGTGATTGTCGCCATCGCAACGAAAAACAGATATATCTGCCACTGCGTCGCCTTGAAACTCGGGTTAAAGAGGTGTATTATCCCGGCTAACGTCGTTGCAGTAAGGGAGATGCCAGATGACCTAACCTTCATCAATATCTAGGTACCGTTCCTCCGCTTACCAGACAATAAGTCCAAGTCGACAAGGGGCAGGCAGACATACGTCGTAACCCACCACGCAACAACGGACATCCACCCGACAACATATGCCGCAAACCTCCTAGATCTGCGCGGCGCCAGCAAAAAGCAAAAATGATACTGGCCGCCGGACGACGGAAACGCAGATCCAATCTCTGCAAGGCCGATGCTGATAATCGACTGTGCTATGAAGGCGAGCAACAGCCCGACGATGACAAGGCGCGGACCACCATATTTCATGCTCTGGCCAAAGTTGCTCTGCGTATCGCAGTTAGTAGCGAACAGAGCGGAAGTGAAGGAGGGCAACCTACCAAGTACCCCACCCATGAGTTTGTGATGGAGAAGCCGAGGCCCAGGGCTGACAGCCAGTTAAACTGCCGGCGTAGCTGGGGCTTGTGGCCGTTTGCTTGGAGGATGAGGTCATCTGCATTGGTAGTGTCTGTGTCTGGGAAGATGCCGGTGATAATATCTGGGTCAGTTCCGTTGGAGGAGTCATGCTTGCTTTCCCCTTTTCTCTCAGGGACACTCGTTGCCATGGCTGCCCCAGATTTCATGGATAGGAAGGTTGCTTTCTGCTGTTCAGTTTGTCAAAGTTGTACGCTTCATATCTACACATCTGTACTTAGTACTTGGGTATACTTGGAACCTACATTCCTGGAAGTGGAGCAAGCGCAAGGAGGCAAGGAGGTAGTTGTGAAACAGCCGCGACGCCTGGACCGTGCCTTGATCTATCAAACTCAAGTAGGTTGTATGAACGTAACGCCCGTCTGAATCAACGTCGCAACAAAATAGCAGGTAGTTCGCGAAAGTTAGGGCTAGCGGAGATGTTTCGCGGAACGAGCGATGGGGCGGTCTGGTCTGCCTATAAACGCCGTCGCCTTTACAGGCAGTTAATGTAGCACAGAACCATGCGGCTGCAATATGGAGAGTATCTGCAAGGCGTAAACTCTGTGTCTCCAACCTCGATATGTCCCCATCACTGACTGCTCGCAATGCTCCCCAAACTGGCAATACCCCCAGCTATGATGCGCTGATTGTCTTCAAAGTCGAGACTCTTGCTGCTAAAGTATACAAAGAAGCTGTCTTCAGGTACTCCTACCGCGCAAAAATACAGGCCCAAGTCAGAAGCCCATCTTTAGTCGTATCTTTTTGCTCCTATTTTGATCGCCCATCCTGAAGACACCGTATCATTGCAGGCCAGACATCCTGTGACTGGCAAGTGCTTACGCGGGGTAATCGCCAAGGTCTCGAGTGGAAAGGTTGAGTGGATGCCTCCAAAGGCAATGTCGCACGAAGAGAGCGAGTGACGTCCAAGGACGCCTCGTGGTACAGCAAATGCCCATTCAGGAGGATGGGAGCAAGTCATGAGCCTGTCGTGCATACGCTGCTGAATGGTCACTAACGACACACAAAATATTGTGGTAAAAGCGAGCTGAATGGGATCGTCCGTCCTGCCTGTCAATTGAACAAGCCCTATGTGTAGTTACCCCGGCTTGCAAAAAGCCTGGCCTTGCTCCAATGTGAAGTGGCGCTGAGCCAATCTGTACGGGTACCGTAGTTAAAACCAGAAGAAGTATATATATAGTAAATCCTCGGCCAGTGCTGCCGAAGAATCGAATTTTGAGGGACAACATGCGTACATTAAACTGTGTACTCTCCTACTCAGTAACTTGTATTGGGAAAAACTGTTGGATATGCCCTAGAAGCCTGAGGCAGAGATAAAATATTCCCGCTGGCTTGATCCCGGAATGCTAGAGGTTCATGTTTATGCCTGAGTACATTTCACGGATCTCCAACTCCTCCGCACCCGACCCGGCCCTACCCGTATGGACTATCATAGGCAGCTTCCATTATGGTCAGCTTAGGGCTTCGGCGGCTCAGGTTCCGGGACGGCGCTTCCAGCGGGAGAAGCGGGTCCTCCCGCTCCTCCAAATATGGAAAGTTTGGAGATGAAACTCACCGTGATGAGATAATCGGGCTAGGAATGGAGTCCATATTCATCATGCGTTTCGGAAGACTCGGCGCTATCGGAACCGGCATCTATGCACCCGCTTCCGTGTCAGGAATACCTAATCTACCGTAGCATCTCCACCAAGGATCGACGAGAACGAGGCACTAGAGTCCAGAATCCTGAGAAGCTAAGCCTAAGTGCATGGGCATAGCGTCGGGTATTTGCAATGCCCCAATCTGCCAGAGCAGTACGTGCCCCACCCTGGCGGCTCGGTAGGTTCGTGGGAGGAAATGGTAGGTATAAAAGATTCCCCCTTTCGCCTGAAGATGAACCTTTAATTGTACTATCTCCTGCTCAGTCCCCACCTAGGCTACCTTATCACCAGCCAAGACAGTGGCCAATCCAAAAGTTATGCCAGCAGCCATGCAACGAGACCCCACCACGGGAATCTCGATCCTAATTGTCGGCGGCGGCATCGCCGGCCTCTCCTTCGCCATCGAAGCCCACCGCAAGGGCCACAATGTTCGAGTGATCGAACGGCGCCCTGCAGGAAAGACAGATGGTACGTGGACTATCGACCTTTAAGACGCGTGAAACTCTCTGTACCAACCGATTGCCTAGGTGAAATCATTGCCATCACGGGCCCAGCCCTGCACACCCCGCACAAATGGCCGGGATTTATGGACACGGCACGCAAAGAGGCCGTCCCGCCGGGCATTACGATGCGCAAGTATGATGGCACCACGATTGGGACCTTCCCCGTCGGCGACCCCGGCAACCCCTCGCTGCCAATTTACCGGTCGAAACTGCATCGCGTGCTAGGTGAGTATGCCGCGCAGCTGGGTATTGAGGTGGAGTTTGAGACTAGTGGCTTCGCGTACTTTGAAGGGGAGAATGATGCTGGAGTTATCCTCGCCGACGGCCGCAGGCTGACAGCTGACCTGGTTGTTGCTGCTGACGGGGTTGGATCGCGGTCGTGGGAGCTTGTCGTGGGCACGAAGCAGCCTCCTTTGCCTTCAGGTTTTGTGCTGTACAGGGTGACTTTTCCTGTTGGGCCGGCGCTGGAGAATCCGGTTATTGCGAGGGAGTTGGAGGGCTATAAAAACCGGGCGTTTCTGCATGCGGGCCCGGGGGCGCATATGGTTACTTGTAAGAATGGGGACGAGGTTTGCTATTTGCTTACCTGCAGGGTACTGCGATCCATCATATCTTCCTAACTCCCAGTCGATTGATGATGGTGCCGATGCTAATGGTTTCTATGGCGTGAAGGAAGACAACACTACCGCCGCCGAAGATTGGGCCAAGAACACCTCCATCGACAAGGTGCTCGAGGCCGTGGAAGGCTGGGAACCCTTCGTATTTGAGCTCATCAAGGCAACCCCCAACCGTACAGTGCTCGACTGGAAGCTCATGTGGCGGGACCCCCAGCCGAAATGGGTATCGGATGGCGGGCGTGTCGTGCAAATTGGCGATGCTGCCCATCCATTCCTCCCTACCTCTGCTAGCGGGGGAACAATGGCCATGGAGGACGCGTTCTCGCTTGCTGCTTGTCTGAAAATTGCCGGAAAACAGGACGTACCAACGGCGACGAAGGTGCATAATCATCTGCGGTAAGTCTTCTTCTAGAGGCATGGGAGCCGAAAGCTGATATGTAATGTATAGTTTTGAACGTGTCTCTTGCGCACAGAAAATGGGCTTCAAGAACCGCGAGCTCTACCACAAGACCGACTGGGACGCTGTGGCCAAAAACCCCGAGATCATGGGCAAGATGGTGGGGGATTGGCTGTTGAAACATGACCCGCAGAAGTATGCATATGAAAACTATGAGAAGTGCAAGAATTTTCTGTTGCATGGAGAGCCGTTTGCAAATACCAATGCCGTACCGGGGTATACGTATAAACCCTGGACGGTCAAGGAGCTTCTGGAGGCGTCGGAGAGGGGGGAGGCAGTCGTGGATGAGGGAGAGTGGTGATGGTGGTAAGGAGATAGATTGACAAGATAGGTCGATATGTCAAAGGATTACTGGTATAGATTTTTGATTCTCTCGGCAGGGGTTTATACCACTGGAAATGGTCCGGTCGTACTTGTGTACATACACCAGCCACCTAACTTGGTAATCAGTACTATAGACCAGGCCTGTCCCTGGCTGAATGAAAAAACAAGATGAACTGATTATCGGCACGGGCCGACGTAGTGTGGCCCACTCGAATCGTTGAGTTAGGTAGTTCAAGAGAAGCCAGAATAGAATGAGGTTTAAATCGGTCATCAAAATCACTTCTTTGGACTACCTGGATGAATTCTATCGCAATGATGTCTCCGCCATCTACGACTAAGTTACTAGAGCCTGTAAACAGTGTCTGCGGGCAGTAACCCATGACATGGCAGGGAATTCACTGCCAGAATATTGTACTTTTAGTAGGGCTCTGTCGACAACAATGCGCAATGAAGCGAACGCCGATGGCTGAAGTTTTATCATACCATACAAGTGAGAAGAGGTTCATTAAGTGAAATCCTTTTAGTTTCACCAGTAGATTTTGAATACTATGAGGTCTTAGATCTGATTAATTGTTAGTACCCGGTGGAGTTAACTCGTTCCACAAGCTGAAAGAGCGGCAAAATGCACCACCAACAGCCCGCATAAGCGCAGCCGAGCCAGCTTTTATTCAAGTGGGAAAGCGAGCGTCATAGCTGGGACTTATGTGCTGGCCAGATCGGAGACCGAGTCACCGGTGACGGGTTATGCCGAGTATCAGTTGACTGCCTCTGCACATGTGTATATCGGCACGCCTGTGAAGTTAATAGTCAAGCGGCAAGAGGGTAGTTAGACGATCCATTGCACCAATTGGGAATCTACGCGGCTTGCAGGAACAGAGATCCTGAGCTTAGCGAGCTTTATGAAGAACAACAAATTCCCTTCACCACCGTGTCTTCTAATCTCCATGGAGAGCGGTCGAGTCGCTTCAACCATCAAATCCACATTCAGAGCGTGCCCTAGTGAGTTGGAAACCTATCATGCGAACGACAGTCCGCGGTAAGGCTTCTGTTGACATCCGTACTTGATGCAGTTGTTGGCGAGCTACGCCGTGAGGATACGACTGCTGGGGTTGCGGGGGCCCATCAGCCACAACATTCCGGCCGAACGACTTGGCATCGAGTAATTGAAATGCAACTCTAGGACCATCCAGACCGTTACCGACAGTCACTGGCTCCTTGGAGAGGAGCAAGACATTGATCGAGGCGCGGATGTGCACTGGCTAGTAAGCCCATGACAGAGGACACAGAGCCCTTCCGGGAAGCAAAGTTCCTGTCATCCAGGTGCCGGAGGACACCGAGTTGCGCAATATCATGACAAGGTCAGTGTTGATATTTACGACTCTGTAATCAATCACGAAAATGGCAGGTCATGGTGAATTTTGTGTGATCCATCTGAAACCAACCACTATCCAAGTTGTCCGTTGGTGCCGAAGTCGACATGGAGCTAGTCTGGGCGAGCGGCCTTGGGAAAAATCACACCTTCCATTTTACTACGCTGTGTTGCGCTTCATTTGGAAAAGCCCGTTCAAACGGCGGCGGGCGTGGTGTCCTGGTGTTTGGGCAGGAATAGCTTTCTAGAGCTGGAGCTGGAATCACGACAATACGGGTAAAGGCAGCATCTGTGCTAGAGTGCAACGGTCAACGAGTCTTCCGACGGTGACGCCCGCAAGCATGTGTCTGCCAGAGAGTTGGCGCCGATCGACAAACCATAAGACCGACTTCCGAAGCAGTCGATAGACCTCGAGTGTTATAGGCCTCCTTAACGCCGTCAGGACGGCGATATGGCGCTAAGCAAATGCCTTCAGGTGAGCTGACAATACCAGACTCTCTTATTTGTCTGCAGGATCTGAACCCCTGACCCTAGAGTTATTCATGAAAATTAGAGTCGAGAATTGAGTGAGAGTCCATCAGAGTTGCGGCAGTGGTCTGGTCCGTGAGGTCGGTGGAATACAGCGCGGGCCTTGTTATTTCTAGACCTTTTCCACAGATAGATGATTCTTCAGTTCTCCACTATCACAAACAGATCGTCCATATTTTAGTCCGTGGCATTTTAAGCCATCTCGAACGAGCCTAGTAAACACCTGTTACAACGGATTCTTTGATTCGTGGTTTGGTGAGTCATGAGCGTGGAATGTGGATGGCTGATGTCAATTGGACAATCGGCGGGGTGGCATGACCTCTGCGGCGGATAGCATTTTCCCGCTCCAGGTGATTGACAGCATACATGATCGATTGATAACCAGTTTGGTGAACTATGGAGTGTTATCCCGCTGAGCGAAACTCGGAGCGTAATCCAAATCCACTCGGACAGACAACAATCCGCATCGCGTCATGAGAGCCCAATTTTCGAGTAAGAACCGCAGGTGCTTGCTCAGCGTAAAGGCGCCATTTCGCGCGAATATACCGCCATCCCATGACTGTTGGGGGACTCGTTCCTGGGCCGAGTCGAGCCTAGTAGAATCGCCCCGCCGCCAGTCTTCGGCCGGAACTCGTTCTTGCTGATGGCGTGAGAAAGGCCCCTTGACACGCGTTTTGGATCCCTGCCTCAAGGCCAGAATTCGCATCCGCTTGAGAAACGAATGGGATTTTCTGGACACAGAGCGGTTCAGCTGTATCCGGAACATCTGTTTAAGAATAGTTAGAAACATAAGGTGAAATTTTCAGAACTTTGACGAGTGTGCGCAAGTGTTCTCGCAGAGAGAGAGAGATGGAGAGGAGCTCCTCCTGCAGCAGAGAGAGTGGAGAGCCCCGCATGACCCCCACAGCTTCAGTGTATGGTATGCCTGCTGATACCTAAGTACAAGCAGGGTATATATTTCAAGACCAGTCCCAATTTCGATCCCATTATTTCTTTTTATTCTTTTTTTTCAGATCCTCTCTACCTTCGAACAGTCTCAGAGACATTCCTGCAGAGTCGCAATATCACCAGCCGAAGTGCCAAGTCACTCCATACCTCCCAACACCATGTCTACTATCCAGCTCCAGGCCGTCCGCCCAACAATCCGCCATTTTTCAGTCCACCGCGCTCAGACAACTAGTCGCACATCGCGCTTCGTCGCATCGTCATGTCTAGTTTCTGCTGTCGTGCTTCCCTTCGTCCCACCGGCCCTCGAGAGCTCGCGTGAGCGGAATCAAGGCTCCCCGAACCATAGCAGGTGAGTTTCCATGACGCTGGAAATATAGTGGTAACCAAGGAAAACGAGGTGACAGTCATGGGTAGCTAACGTGTCTTTTCCTTAGACCGCACCCTCCGCTCTGCTTTCATGCTCGCTGATGCTGACGCAGAGCGCAAACCCGAGTCGTCAATCGGATCGGAAACCGTTTCCGAAGTACCTATACTACGGAGTCTACTCCGATATACCTAAACGCCGATTCCCGACGCACTGGGTTTTTGAACGGCCACAGCATCTGCCTCTGTGCTTGCTATGACGAGACTCGGCATTTTTTTCTCTTTTTTTAACACATTAATGGCGTTCGGCGGATCTTATTTGCTTTTTGGTTTAACTGGGTGAGATGCATCTGCATCAGTGGCGTCCGAGTTGGTTGGCTTCTTGTCTTGCTTTCGGGGTCTGGCATAATCTCAGTTATTAAATGATCGGGTTGGGGCATGATTTGGAGGTACTGTAAACGAGGAAAGATACCATGCGGCACTGGGCGCTTTGATAATGCGTAATCTGCGTCGGTTGATTTAACGGAGTGGATTCATTCTAGGCTTCCGGCACCTGTAAGCGCAACGCTTTAATTTAGATATAGGAATATTGTACAGGCCGTCAGCCAGCCGGCTGACTATAAGGCGGATGCACCACAGTTTACTAGCCCCAGGGCTAGTCCTTTCCTTTGAGTACCCGGTAGTTTCTTACAACCGGTTACCAGGCGGAGGACGGAAAGGCCGCGCAGCTTCATACTTTCCTTTCTCTAACAATCGATCTTCCTCGGTCTCGGGCTCGTGTCGAGTCGGTGCCGGGTCGTGGCTTGCTTCTTCGCTCGGCGAGGCTACATCATCCGAAGCGTTTTGGTGGCGTGCCTGACTGGCGCGTTTGTAGCTCGCGTTGCTGGAAGGGGTTGAGATGGGCTCCGGCTTGGACGCCGCTGCCTGGCGTCGGTGCTCCGCCTCCATCGCGGCAAGCTGGGCCTTCTTCTTCATATCCGCTTCGAATCTCGATTGTCGGTCGGCATTGATCGATTTCTTAGCGAAGTAGTAGGCTCCGCCGCCGGCTGGTGTCGTTGGGTTAGCGGAGTTTTTCTTGATTGTGTCTTGTGGTGAGGTGACATACCGACGCAGAGCGTACCCCAGCCTACCCTATATACATCAATTGTGTCAGCGGTCCATGCCGGTCGTGAACGGCTCCGTAGGTAGGTAAGGTAGGCAGGTCCGCTCACCAGGTGGATCGGATCTATTCAGTTGTTGGACACCGCCGGTTAGTTTCTAAGATGATTAAAGTCAAAGGGATTTTCCGACTCACAGTATTCATTGTGAGATCTGGTTTCGACAGCGGGAGATTATAGGCCAGCTTAAGTTCGCGACTGAAAATACACTACGTCAACAGTGATAAATAGCCACTTTTCTGTCGCTTGAGAAGTCCAGCCGAACTAATCCTAATACGGCCTAGCGCTACAGCGGGTCACATGTCGCCGGAGCCTCATCAAGGCATCTTTGTGTTCCTCGATTTCGCCTCTCTTGCATCCCATCTACGTTCTCGAGTCCGACGCCTTTTACCGGCCCTCTATCCTCCGGTGGCAGTATCCCCAGCCAGGCAGCTTGCAAAATTATAGGAAGGAATGATCTATTTCCCTTGAGCTCAACTGGGCACTGGTAGCCCGCAAGGAGCGGGACCCGAGTGTCTTAAACACGAGTGCTCTCATATAGACGATAGATTCTGCATAAAAGAAGCCATCAAACCAAGCTCCAACATTATGCCGGTCAAACGCAAGGCGACTGACAGTATGGCTTCCACAGAGCGTCGTATAGACGCAGGCTGACTAGGATAGGTGGTCGGTCCAGTAGAGCGTCGAAGCGTGCAACCCCTGTGCCTGATGCCCCGGAAATTGATAGCGACGATGACTACTCCGATTGGGAGCAGGATGCGAAGAAGGACAACCTAAAAGGTAAACAAGAGCATTGTTTTTACGGCGATCAAGCTGACTCGCTAGGCTTGGTGGACAAGTTTTCGCTTGAATCATTCAATAAAAAGTCCCAGAACCAAGATCCGAATTTTGGCTACAAGGACTTCTCCTCGCTTCCGCTGAAGCCGGACCATGCGAACCGACCCTTATGGATTGATCCTTTGAAAGGGACGATTACCCTCGAGAGCTTCTCTCCTCTCGCACCGCAAGCGCAAGATTTCCTCACTACGATCGCCGAACCGCTGTCGCGTCCGACACATTTACACGAATACCGGTTGACAGGGAACAGCTTGTACGCTGCTGTGTCGGTTGGCCTCTTGCCACAAGATATTATCAACTTCTTGGACCGGTTGACGAAGACGCCTCTTCCTGAGTCGATCAAATCTTTCATCGTGGAATTTACGAAGTCATATGGAAAGATCAAGGTTGTTTTGAAACACAACCGGTTTTTTGTGGAAAGTACCGATCCGGAAATGCTGCAAATGCTGCTCCAGGATGAAGTTATAGGGTCCCAGCGCGTGCAAGCGTCAGAGGGTATAACCCAGCAAGCAGCGCCGAAAATGGGTGGCCTTGTCATTCCTGGAACTAGGGATGCTGCTGGGGTCAGGGAAACATCAGAGCAAAAGGCTGTGGACGAGAGCGCAGGCAAACGTGCGGAAGACGATATCCTTCTAGCTATCCGCGATGACGATGACGACGATGAGCAGGCTCAGGTGCATAGTTTCGAGATACCAAATGAGGCAGTCGAGTCCGTCAAAGCACGCTGTCAAGCCATGGGTTGTCCCGCATTGGAGGAGTATGATTTCCGAAATGACGAAATTAACCCAACCCTGGATATTGATCTCAAGCCGGCTGCACGAATTCGAAGCTACCAGGAAAAGAGCTTGAGTAAGATGTTTGGTAATGGACGTGCAAAGAGTGGTATCATTGTCCTGCCTTGTGGTGCGGGCAAGACACTTGTTGGAATTACCGCTGCCTGCACGATCAAGAAGGGAACAATCATCCTCTGCACCAGTTCCATGTCAGTTGTACAGTGGAGGAACGAATTTTTACGTTGGTCAAATATCGACCCCGGCGATATTGCCGTTTTCACATCCGACAATAAGGAGAAATTCCGCCGGTCTACTGGTATTATTGTCTCCACTTATTCAATGGTTTCTCAAACAAGAGCACGATCCCACGACGCACAGAAGATGATGGACTGGATTCAGTCGCGGGAATGGGGTCTTATGATTCTCGACGAGGTCCACGTCGTGCCCGCGATCATGTTTCGAAAGGTTACCTCTGCCATTGCGACACAGAGCAAGCTTGGGTTGACTGCCACACTCCTACGTGAAGATGACAAGATCAAAGATTTGAACTTCCTCATTGGTCCCAAACTATATGAGGCAAATTGGATGGAACTTGCAGAGCAAGGGCATATTGCCAAAGTACAATGCGCCGAGGTATGGTGCCCAATGACCACAGAATTCTATACGGAGTATATGCGGGAGAAATCAAGAAAGGCTGCGCTATTATATACCATGAACCCTCGCAAGTTCCAGGCGTGCCAATTTCTCATTGACTACCATGAAAAAAGAGGCGATAAGGTCATCGTTTTCTCAGACAACGTGTACGCCCTTGAAAAGTACGCGCTTAAGCTGAAGAAAGCCTACATTTACGGAGGGACGCCTCAGAACGAGCGTATGCGTATCCTCGAGAACTTCCAACACAATGAACAAGTTAACACAATCTTTCTCTCCAAAATTGGCGATACTTCCCTTGACTTACCTGAGGCAACCTGCCTCATTCAAATCTCTTCACATTACGGTTCTCGCCGCCAGGAAGCACAACGTCTAGGACGAATCCTCCGAGCCAAGCGCCGCAACGATGAAGGCTTCAATGCGTTTTTCTATTCTCTAGTCTCGAAAGACACGGATGAGATGTTCTACTCCTCGAAACGGCAAGCGTTCTTGGTCGACCAAGGCTATGCCTTCAAGGTCATTACTCACCTGCAGGGTATTGAAAATCTAGAGGGGCTAGCATATGCCACACCGGCAGAGCGCCGCGAGCTATTGCAAGAAGTTATGCTTCAAAATGAAAGTTCTGCGGACGTCGAGAATGTCACAGACGACCTCTTCTCTGAACGGTCTGGTGGTAACAAGGCCCGGGCAAAGGCTGGCGTCAAGCGGAGCGCCGCTACACTTAGTGGGCTGGCTGGTGGTGAGGACATGGCGTATATCGAGTACAACAAGAGCAGAAATAAGCAACTCAAGGAGAAACAGCACCACCCTCTGTTTAGAAAGCTGGAGCGCGAGCGCCAGAGGAGAAAGAAAGAGATGGAGAATTTCAATCGATAGTCTGCTGTTTACAGATTATGTACATGTGGCAGAATGCAATAAGCAACTTAAATGCAAAACATCATTTAAAGCTAATGATACTGGTAGTTTACCGCTATCCGTAAGAAAGCTCTTGTTTCCTCCAATTTTGATTACAGTTAGGTGAACGCTAAACGGTGCTTGTTGCCTGACAATGTTAAGCCCACTTGCCACATACGTCACGTGGTGATAGAGCGAGTGGGGCGATCCCCAACAGCTTCAAAGATCGGCTTCAAGAACATTCGAAGCTCATCCAACAAAAACACATTCTACTTGATACGTCCTGCAAATTATCAAACAAGGATCACACTATACACCTTTGATCTGCCAATAACTCTCTGGATATTAGTTCAGTATGGCAGGCGAGGAAGATCCCAGAAATACGCGAACTGCTTCCTCGCCTGGGAGCTCCCGCCAATGGACTGATGATGAGAACCCCTTCGTTGCTCTCCGTCGATTCGCCGATGAACAAATTTCCTCCATGTTGCAGTCTGTTATGGGCCTCCCGTCCTCTGCTACATCTCCACGCTCGGAGCACTGGACTATTTTCTCAGACGATCAAACCTACTCCGATCAAACACGCCAGCGACGGTGCCAAGGCCAAGAGTATAACGACGATGGAGGCAAGGCTGATGATAATGTTCCATCAGGTTCTAGACTCAATGACCCGTCAACAGTAAATGATAAATACCCGGATCGTCCTTCCAGGTCACGTTGGTATAACCCGGATAATCGGTTTGACATCGACATGTTCTTCAACTCGTTCTTTGATCGGTTCTGGCTAGACGACCATGCCATGGCCCGTCTCTTCAGCCCGTACCACCACCCAATGTTCTCAAGCATGACGAGCGCCGATTCCCCTGCTTGGCCAGTCAATTATCTCATGTTCAGTCCGTACTCTCCTCTGCATCTAGAGCGCCAGGCGCGTTATCGGTCTCACCGGGAGCAGGGCGTCTTCACGTCCCTCATGTCGTCTATGAGTTTGTCGTCTGAAGCCGAATGTGACCCTAATGAACCCAAGTGGCGTGAAGCTTTCGAGGACCTTCTCCGACTCGAGAATGGAGAGCCCATGCTGGATCGTGAGAGTGGAACAGTTGCGAAATCGGAGTCAGGAAAAGAATGGCTAGCTGGGTTAGTTAAACGGGGTAGTTTGGGGAAGCACTGGAAATTTAGTTCTGGATCAGAGAGTCAGCCGTGGACGAGTATTACACTGGACCGCTTGGATCATTTTGATCGTCCGAAGAATGAAGCGTCGCCCTCTGTACCGGCACCAGAGAAGACCGGTTCTGATTCGACCACCGAAGTGTCAAACAATAGACCTGCGACGGATCTTGATCTTTACGACCGATTCCTCGCGGATATTGACGCCCGTGAGCGTGAATTTTTCGGTGCCTTTCATAGCCCGCTTTTGCAGTTCCTCCTAGAAGATCGACGCAGAGGTCGATTCGGCATCTTTCCTTCTGAAACTAATAACAAAGACGACACAGAGAGCTGGTTAGATCTCGTATCCGGTGGAAGCAAGCATACCGTCCCCGAGGCCAAAGATGAGTCTGAGTCTACTGAAGCGCATCTCTCCCGAGAACCAGCATCATCCCCGGCCGCTACAGAAGTCCGGGCTGAAAACCCGCCAGTTCAGAACTACGTCGTTTCAAACTCAGTAAGCACAGAGCGTATCCGCCTTCCAGATGGCTCAGTCAAAACTAAGACCGTGCGTACGAAGAAATACGCGGATGGTCGTGAGGAAACCAACTCGTCCACTGAGGTTGTCAATCCGCCGCAGGGCGACCAGAGCTCTGATCAGCAATCTGGTCAGCAGCCTAATCAGACAAAGAGCGGGTGGTTTTGGAGGGATTAAGCTGGAATAAATGCTTACATTATTGGAGGCTTTGATAACGCCTGGTACCAGTTGCCACAGAACATGGGAACTTTCTGTTCTAATCATTCATACCTTTTTTTCAGCGTTCTCGGGCGTTTGTGGCTTTGGCAACATCAGATCTATATCCCACATGTATTATTTTGGTACTTTGTGAACTTCTCCATGGTGTTTGGATCATAACATAGTCGGAAGTAGCTGGCTTAACACACACTCCTGCAGCATACGCGGTTCGCCAAAGCATGTAGATTAGTCTGAACCAAGTAGCATCACTCTACTATGTAAAACCAAGTGTCTGAAATAACATATAGTTCTTTGAATTTTCCTGAGGATGGATACAGCAACATCTAGAAACCTTACATTAGTCTAGAAGTTCTAACCCACGTCTACGTAGCTGACTCCAGAATCCAACCGGTGGATATCGCATGAACCATCCTAATCCGCCTTGACGCTCTTCTTCTGCGCTTTTCCTGTCGTCCAGCCCCTTTCTTCCCAGTACTTGACGCTCTCTTCCATTTTCTTGTATGCCCAAGTGAAAGGAGGATCTAAGCACCGTATATGTTAGCTTTACGGTCCCAGAAGACTATACCAAGCACCAAAAAACAGTGTGAATGGATGAGGAGGACTCACAAAGGAACTGCCTTAAATCGTGCCTATTGTCATCAGGGCTATACTGCTCAGCATGATAACTTGGCGTGATAACAGTCATCTTATGACGGTTAATCGCATAATTATAGAAGAAGTGGCGTGTTTTCTCATAGATCTCTCGGGGAGAATACTCATTACCCCACATGTGCAGCAGGCGCTCGTACATGCTCCAAGGCCCTAACTTGGACACTTTGCGCAGGTAACCGAACGTGCCAAGTTCGGCGTACGTCACGCCCATGTCTGCTTCGTCGGACTGCACGTACGTTGCTGTGATCGGCTCGAGCTCGGCTGTGGGCGTGGCATTGAGGAATGAGGTTAGAATAGGCATGTCGAAGGAGGTTGCACAATGGCCAATGAATTTCTTGAGGTCGACTTTGGAAATGGAACCGATGGGGTTCAGCTGGAGATACTGTTAGTTTTTGCTTGGATGACGGGGAAAGATACATGAGGTAGCAAAAAATGACTCACATCGGCGCTGCTCGCGTCGTATTTGGTCAGGTAGCCTCGTAAACTAGATGAAATGTAAGTATTATGATGAGGTTTGTAGTTGTATTAGGATGGGCAGATATACCATTCTATTCAATGTCAGCATGACGCTTTACTTCAGAAAAGAGGGCACAAACCATCTACATTGGACGACGCAAGAACGAGAAGTCCACCGCCGCCTGGGCGCTGGCGAACTGTGGGCAGTAACGATGCGAACAGGTAAGAGAGGACCATTCTCAGACGGGCCTGAATGTTCTGCAGCGCCTGGTTTTCTGCGCGGCTACCACCGTGGACCTTAAATCTTGGCTGGAAGTTTGTGACAACGGTAAATAGATTCATCAAAGCGGTCACAACGGTGTCGAAGTTGAAGTCGATATGGTACGACCCAATCTCCGCAGCCAGCTCCTTTGCTCGGTCTCTTGTCTCTTTACTAGAGTTCTGCGTGCCCATGAAGCTCGTGTGGAAAATACGGCTACGAAAGTCAGCTATCCCTGAACGTGGGTGTTTTCGGTATGTTGCAGACATACTTGCAGACTTCTTGGCTTGTTGTGGGGAGCCAGGTCGAGCCAGCAGGCTCTGCGCAGAGCCTGCGGACATCTTTGATCACTTGCTCATTGCCTTGCTGTACTGCTTTGATAACCTCCCTGCACATAGAGTGGACAATTACTGCAGTAGCGCAACTGTCAATCCCACCACTCAGAGGAAGGAAAAATCCAGCGGCACCACTTCTCCGAAGGTAATCCCATAACCAGCAAGCAGGTCCAAGGGCAATCTCTTCTTCTGGGGCGTGGTAGCGGGGCATGAGCATCTCAGACGGCGCAAGGCCAGGGTCAGCGTCTTCGTCCGAACGAGACAATCGCGTGTCAAGGTCAAGACGGACAAAAGGGGGCTGTCTGCTGGCTTGCATATTTCTGCTTGTTGAGGCACGGTATGTGCGCACCTGTCTCTCTTAGTACATTGCCAATCGCAGTAGGACTAATAGACGTACTTCTTCAATGTCCACGGTTGCAGTGACAACCTCCACATCATTCAGTGAGAACTGCGATCCTTGAGCTACGATGTTCCCATTTATGACAATCATAGCACATCCATCGTAGTAGAGCCTGTCACCATCACAACCTTGCTGGTTTGCATACAGGTAGATTCCACCGCTCTGGCAACAGTAAGTACTGCTCATGTGTGTTGGCCGACCTGCTTACCAGTTTCGTGGCTTGTGTGATGAGGTTGACGCGCGTATCAAGCTTCTTCAGCTCATGGTGACTGCCGGATGAGTTGGAAATAATCTCAACGCCTTCAACCCAGATCAGCTACAGCAAATAACAGATTGTGAAGGCGAAAATACCTGCAAGACTGTAGGGAATATGGGGGCTAGACGGTGACGTTAGCACGTTAGCATTCAGTCCTAACGAAACGCCGGGTACGTACCCATTTGGTGTGAACAGTTCCTCGCATGTCTCCAGTCCCAAGCATGTATCTCTCGTGCTGATGACCGCATCGCCAAAGGGAACCTTATACTGTCCTGTTATCTTGCCGACAATTTGCTCGAGATAGTAGTCTTCAACTTCCCGGGGTCTCTGCCATGGGGTAAAGTGTCGCATTTCTCGGTAGTTTCCATCTAATTAGGCTAACGTTAGCTATGTCTGAAGAGCCCAACCAGAAGGTATCAGAACCAGACGAATGGCAACATTAGGCATGCATACCGTTGGCAAGCCACATTTTAGGGCGGATCAAGACAATTTTCTTATTAAAGAAGATGACACTTTCACTGTGTCAGCGGCCTGACGAAGCCCAGTTTCGTCCAAACCAGCAAAGTAGAACGAACCGACAGTTGTATCGCACATTTCTGTGACGAACCGGCATGCCCACATCGACCACAATATCCTGGCAGTCAGGATGGTCAATAATACGGGCTAACATCTCCCATGAGTGGAGAAATGTATCTCCCTCCAGGAACCCGTCGAGAACACCATATCCTACGCGGACATCAATATCAATACATATGACGAAGTGCTTCTCGCAAGGCGATCGTACCGGTGATTTCGAGCTCTGGACCGACGCGAAGGGTGGCCCCGGCGGCTTTGGCTTGGCGAATACTCTCAATGATCCTCTCGCAGTTTCCTTCCCAGTCAAGAGCCCACTGGTTCAAGGAACTGTAATAATGTTAGATGCATTTGAGCACGAGACGAGTGAAGTTTCGGCGATCCAAACCATGTTGCGAGCGTAATGAGACGACCCATTTCGAAAGAGAATGAACCAGAGATGATCCAACAGTTAATAGGAATAGAATCACACGAGAGTTCCCAGCTGCCCTCCAATTATTGCCCAAGTCGACAAGCAATCGCTGAACAGAATCATGAAAGCGGCTTAGACCTCCGAATCGCGGAATGACGCAAGTCACGTGTGTGGGGTTAGTGGGCGCTACCCCTCCCTCGGCCCCGATCGCTGATTAATGGAGATCGATCGGAGGAAGGCCGGCAGCTGGCAACCACTGCAAGGTTCCTTCTAATCCCCCTTTTCCCAGAAACTCATTTCTTGTATATACACGGTCTCAGTCATAATATCGCGTCATGTCCAATAATCCACAAATTCCCAATCCCGCCCACATCCAGGCTGACTCAATGCTGGCTCGGCGGTTCGGCAAAGAGACCGTGAATTACTTTTCGAGTAAGTTTGAGCATTATAGCATCATCTCTCTCGTGTTAAGGTTCTCGGTATTAAGGTGACTAGGTACTGACTACTATCCTAGGCTCTCCTCTGAACCGGCTGTCATTCCTTCGATCAGATCACCCCTTCCTCTCCGCCGCTTTCAAGCACCCGTCGACCCGATTTGTTATTCTCAAGGACCTAGCGCCACTCACAAGGTCTCCTACGGAATTATACTACGCCAAGTACGA
This sequence comes from Aspergillus foveolatus, assembly GCF_047715535.1. Lineage (NCBI taxonomy): Eukaryota > Fungi > Ascomycota > Eurotiomycetes > Eurotiales > Aspergillaceae > Aspergillus > Aspergillus foveolatus. The sequence goes on along the minus strand of NW_027396108.1, from coordinate 34,603 downwards.
TGAAGTGCGCAAACTGCTGCCAGAATCGATCTACGACAAGTCGGAGGAAGAGATAATCAAGGAGCATGATTCGCGCAAGACGGAGCCGCACCTTATCTTCTTGGGTGTGGATGAGACCGACAAGCAGCAGGACGGATTCAGCTGGAAGATCTACAGCGGGACACCGTATTTCGCGCTCGATGTCTCAGAGAAAGGGTCGGAGGAGCAACAGCACAAAGCGAAGGAGGTGGTCAGCGGATTTGAGGCTCAAGGATTGAGTTTTCTGCAGGCAAGAGTGGCAATGACTTTCTCTGCTAATGAGGGTATGTTTCTCGACCCTAACCACGAAGAATGGCGACTAATTCTGGTAAAGCGGCTATTTACGCTCAAGCCCGTGCCCTTATTGACTGGAACACCCGCAACAGCTACTGCGGCACTTGTGGCAGCCGCACCATATCCGTAAACTCGGGCACAAAACGCGCCTGCCCGCCCACCGACGCAGCACGCGTCGCCGAGGGCAAGCCCGCCGAGAAACCAGCTTGCAGCACTCGCACCACCATTTCAAACCTCTCCTTCCCGCGTACAGACCCTACAATCATCGTGGCCGTCATCTCGTCCGACGCGAAGCGCATCCTCCTTGGCCGTTCGAAACGCTTTCCGCCCAACTGGTACTCCACGCTTGCAGGCTTCATCGAACCCGCCGAGTCCGTCGAGGACGCAGTGCGTCGCGAAGTATGGGAAGAAGCCGGTGTGACACTATCCCGCGTCATTATCCATTCGACCCAGCCGTGGCCGTACCCGGCTAATTTAATGATTGGGGCAATCGCGCAGGTTAGTGACCCTGCACATGAGAAGATCAACCTCGAGCATGATCCTGAGCTGGAAGATGCGCGGTGGTTTGAGATCGAGGAGGTAGAGGAGGCTTTGAGGGTTGGCACGAGCAACCTAGATCAAGCTGCTGGGCCGGGGTATAAGGAGGGGTCGTTGAGATTGCCGCCTCCGACGGCGATTGCGAACCAGTTGATACAAGCGGCTATCAATATCGATTTTCTTGCAGACAAGCCGAAGATGTAGTTTAAGACGTGGATAAATAGTCAGTATCATAGACACTAGTAGATAGATTGCATGTCATGTGCGAATCGGTGGGTACTTTGTGAGTGGATATCATAGAAACAACATTTAACCAACTGCCGGCAATGCTATTCTTATACCCCATTTGACAGGGACGCAATCTTTCACAATTTCAAACCGAATAAACAATAATTTAACCGCTCATAAATTGGCATAAAGCGTCCCATCTCGCAGCTCATGGATACTGTCCTCCCCAGGCGTGGACCCAACTTCTGTATATCTTCTCCCATCCCTCAACTCATGGATCGTAATACGGCGATGAGACTTCCTCCGTCTTGACCCCCGACTAGAAGACGTATCCCCGCGCGTCTCGCGCAACGCCATATCAATACTTCCCGCATCACTGTGCGCAAGATTACTAGTCGGTGTCTCCGCTCTGCTCTCCCTGTCTACAGATGCTTGAAGTTGATAGTCTGCTACCATGGCGACCCCATCTTCCAGGTACCAATAACGCAGACCAGTAGCATATTCTTCCTCTTCAACGCCGTATTCAAGAGGAGGCCCGGCTATATCAGCGCCGTCGGCGGAGGATGAGAAGACAGCCCAGGCGCTTGTGTTGTCGCTAACGAGGATGACGGAGTGGTTGAAGCTTTTCACACGGAAATTGCGGAGGAGGATTGCGTCGCCTTCGCTAGGCGTCGGGAGCGCTGACTTGTAGGGTCGGAGGAGTTGGGCGTAGACGCTTGCACCAGCCATGGATTGGTCTGTGAGTTGAAGGGTCATGATGAAGTCTTTGCTGCCAGAGCCAGCTTTTGTTGGTGGGTTGATTTCGGAAACGATGGAGATTGTGTCTACTAACGCGTTGTAGTGGTCGATTAGGGTTGCAAGAGGTGCGAAGTAAGAGAGCTTGCTTCGCAAACCGGGATAACGGCGGTCTCCTGGAGTACGGCTCGTCTCGTCGATAGAGTCTTCGGATTGATCATCGGCTTCAATGCTAGCTTGCAATGCCTGGTTTTCGTCGGGTGATGGAGCAATCTTGTTGTGCAAAACAACCATAGGCTGTTCGGGCTCGCTTCCTTCGCGTTTGACAATGAGAGCACCCTCTGGCTCCGAGTTAACGGCAACAATTGGAGACGGGCTTTCCCCCTCTAGAGCATGAGCCCTATCACCCACAGTTGAAGTTCGTGGCCGGCCTCCTGCTTGAAATATCGGCAAGGTATCCTGATTCGAGTTCAGTGTCGGTTGCGTGTCTTTCAAGGCTTCAATCGGGCTAGAATTTTTGACTGAGGCAGCGGCTTGGTCAGTCACGGCCAAATGAGATGGCCCTGAAGCGATCAATTGCCGAGTTTCATGAGCTGACACAGGTATTTCTGTGAGGTCAGCGATTGTTTCTGATGCCGCACCATCAAGCTGAAGCGCCAGGTGTCTGTCCTGCATGCTCCTGGGCCCTTTGCTGTCCTCAACCGAGCGCTCCGCCGGAAACTGCTCGGTATCAGGTTCCTTTGCATTGTCGCCTTGCGGACTACCGAGCTCGTACAAACTAGGATCAATAGCCAATTCGTGACCCGGCTGCGCAGGTTCGGAGATAGCACTGAGACGTTCAGCAGACTCTGAGATTGCCGCGAGGTAGTCGAGGGTACCATGCTTAGGTGCAGGTGGATATTCGGATATCGCTTGAACCTCACGATAGGCATGCGTAGCCACAAACTCGTTCACTGACGCATTCTGATTAGGTCCCCAAGAGGATTCAGCAAGCGTGGTTTCCGCTTTCGTGTTTTGCTGCACATGGAAACCCTCCTCTTTGTGATTAGCGAGGTCGTCATGTACATCTTCTTCCATCCGCTCTGGTTCAGAATGCCATCCATCTACAGGGTGCTCGTCCACAATATGTTGATTATCCTTTCCTTCAGCATTCGAACTCTCCGGTTCCTCTGCAGTTTCATGCACTGCCATCCGGTCTGAGAAACCCACGTCGTCGCCCTCCTGGTTTTCCACGGGCCCGCGTTCATGGTCTGCTTCGTCATTGAACCCATCACCTGATTGACTATGGTCTTCCGAGTCATACGAGCTCTCTCTTGATGTATCTTGTGTTTGTCCATTAGCGGTGTCAGTTGAATCAGGGGCGGCTAAAGGAGCGGCTAAATCATCCTCGCTGTCGCTGTCCAGAACAATAACTTCAGGGGCCGTATTCTTTGGTGCAGCTCTCGGTGAAGATTCCTCCTCATAATCAGACTCAATTTCTGACTCGGTGTAATCATATCCTTCACCAGCTCTATCATCATCCTCGTCGTTCTCGTAGTCTTCTTCAAGCTCGCCCTGGTTACTCGCATCCTCATCGCTCCCGTCATCATCATCAACATCATCATCACTATCCACAACATCACTTTCATCCTCATGGTAGTCGTAGGAACGATTTGGCGACTTATCTCCGCTATCGTCCGACGAAGGAGACTCCCTTTCAGCACGTGGTATATCGAAATCTTCTATTCCACGAGCATTCGCAAGCTCCCCTTCCTCAGTCCGGTCAGCAGAAATTTGCTTCTGTTCAACTTCGTTTTCTCGGCCCTGGCGTTCAGGCATACCCTCTCCGCTGACCCTATCTTCTTCTTCCTGGTAGCTTTCATTAACGGATCTTCTAGCCGCGTCATCTTCATCAATCGCCGATTGTTGTCCTGTCTCAGAGTTTGGTTCTTCAGATTGAGTTTCAGTCATGTTGGTTTTCGTATAATGACTAAGGTCACCCTCTGTCTTAGCCAATTCAATCTCCTTGACAGTAGTCACGTTTCTGTCCGAAGGTTGAGGGCTGGCCATTGCATTCGCCGAATCTAGATCGGATAGCCTGTCAGAAGCCTGAACTTGCATGTCGTCAGTGTATACTGTCATAACGTCATCCTCGGCTGTGTGCGTTGAATCGACATGGTCTTGGACCTGCGGCACATTATCAGAATCGTCGAGTCGAGTCTCTTCTTCGGGGTTGCTTGGCGCAGGTGTAAATGATTCATCATAAGGTTGGCCTTGTGGCAGAGTATCCGGTCCGTCAAGTTCAGCTACCTCCCCGAATCCAAGTACCGCAGGAGCCCTTGGTTTGACAAGGCCGTCTGACTCAGACCCCTCACTAGAGCTTGGTGCCACAGGCGTCATAGATTGAGCCGCGGCCGGAGTATTAGCTGCAGATCCGAAGTATCCGCTGAGGCTATTTGATGTAGCAGTAAGCGGAGATGGTTGTGGGAGCCCAGGAGAAGGGACCGCGTGTAGGCGCGGCGTATTTGTTGGGAGGTGGGAAGCCTGACCCAGGTTGATAAGCTTTGGGGGCTCTGAAACGCTCTGGGGGACAACGTTAGGGCGGATAAACAGAGCGTTGTCGTTTATCTGATCAGAATGCTTGTCTGCTACTGAAGATGCGGCATCAGGTTCAACGTCTACCATAGCGGCATCGGTGTCTACAGCTGGCGCGTTATCCGGAACAGCTGCCGGGGCTGGAGCGATAGTGCTCTCTTCAGTATCCTGAACGACAGTATCCTCACCGGTTTCCGATCCTTTCTCGAGGTCTTCGTCAAACATAGCCATCCAGTCCTCCGGTAAATCTCTGTCTCCAGGGCTCTCAGGCTCATCAACTACACGCCATTCGCTGCTCCGTACGCTGAATCTCGGTCGTTTCCGTCCTTTCCCATGTACGTAGCCATCTTCTTCCACAAAAGGGTCATCAGCCGAATTAGTGAAGCTGGACGAGACCCGAGATCCCCCTAAGAACGCCGGAGATTGCCATAAGGATGTCTCTGGCGGCCCGAATGTCTGCCCGCCATCATAAGCAGCGGGTGTGCTAGGGGCTACCGCTACGTTGTCCGCGAGCGGAGGTGTACTGCGCGAGAAATCAACCTTGACTGTCGACAAGAGTTTGGATTTACGCCAGATCTTATTTCAAGTCAGCACAATGCCAGCCAACGAGCGATGCTCCAGTAAATCACCTCTAGAAATGCCGAGGTCTCAAAGTGCACGTCCCACGAGACGCTTCGACCCGGTGTCTGTGTCGCCGCATTGGCATCATTCTTCGAGAATTTCGACCCCGTTAAGCTCAGGTACACAATGTCACCAATTCCAATATGAGTTCGCGCCACCTCCTCCGCCACATGACCGTGAAAGAACACTTTTACCTGTCCGTTTGATCGGCGAAGGCGGAAATCGGGTTCGGCGAGGAGGACACTGAGTATCTTGGTAGACGACGAGTACGGCCACAAAAGCGTTACAACGGAGTGAATAGAACTTTGCGAAAGACGGTCAACGTCCGGGGAGACCTGCGCGATTGGGATGGCCGCCGTTGAACGCAGTAGTTCCGAGACTGGGGGTTGGTCGCTGGTGTCCATGGTCGGCGCCGGCAATCAATTTGTGTCTATCATGATGCTGAGTTATAAGCGCGGCATAGTGCGAAGACGAGCTTGTTGTGCCGGAAATCTGAAGGGATAAGAATGGTGAGCAACCTTTGTAAAGCAGTCTGTGAAGACGCGTTTGGAGCTTGATGATCGCAAGCCGCCCAGAGCTTGTTGTTAGCGACGTATCGCGGTTGTAATATTACTTGTATCTTGGACTCGCAGTATTGGACTACCGCGATATCTTTGGTAATTCAGCGTTTTTAAGAGTTATTTGACTATCAGTTTGCGCTCACAGTTCTTTTAAGATACATGCCTACTCGGCAAGGCATCTACAGTCCAAACCCAGTCATTTGGTAGGATGATCCCTGGCAGTTAACTATGCGTATGGCGGGGCTTAATATCATCAGGTCCGACATCGGGAGATACGCGGGTCATTTTAGTGGCATCAGAGTCAGTGGACGTCTCCAAAATGACAGAACACTTCATCCTCAATCATCTACGCTGAGAAGTGATGCCCAGGAAGGATGGCGTTGTCCAAGCACATACACCGGATAGCGGTCATCGGCGCTGGACCAGCCGGCCTTGCTTCTGTGAAGTATACCACCAAGCTCCCGCCAAATGGTTCCACTTACTTATCAGTCGCTAGATACTTACTGGCAGAAAATTGCTTTGATACAATAGATGTCTTTGAGCGAAGGAGTTACATGGGAGGCGTGTGGAATTATAGTCCTGGAACGCTGAAGGAGGCTGTTTCCACGCCAGTACCACAACTCAGTCCGGACGAAGGCATACAGGAACCAGTCTGGCTTCCTAGGGATGCATCCAGGCCAAACCAAGAGCCTACTTTTATCTCCCCGATATATGATACTCTGGACACGAATCTGCCGAAGGAGTTGATGGCGTTCGGCGAGAAGCAATTCCCATCCCACGTGCAGGATTTCCCAAGGCATTTCACGGTAAAAGAATATGTGAGGGAGTATGGGGAGGATATCAAGAAACATATTCGGTTTGAAACCCAAGTTCTGGATGTTCAAAAGGATAGCAGCACAGAGACCTGGTCAGTGACAACACAAAACCTCCGCAACGGGACTACGACAACTAGTTCCTACGATGCTGTTGTAGCTGCAAGTGGCCATTTCGACGTCCCATATCTACCAGACATCCGGGGCATCGTGAGCTGGAATAACGCCTACCAGGGTGTTATAACACACTCCAAGTTCTATGACATGCCAGACCCCTTCAGGGACAAGAAGGTTGTTGTTGTTGGAAGTTCCGCATCCGGGCTTGATATCGGCAACCAGATCAGTAAAGTCTGTAAAGGAAAGGTCCTCGCGTCACAGCGGACGGATTTTTACTTGTCACCTTCCACAGCCACGGATATGGCCTATTACCCCGAAATTGTGGATTTTCTTCCTCCCGCTACACACGAGAAGGCTGTTCGATTTGCGGACGGAAGGATCGAAGAGAATATTGACGCTATCATCTTCTGCACTGGATTCCTTTATTCTTTCCCTTTTCTCTCCTCCCTCACTCCTCCCATCATTACACATGGCCGCAGAGTAGAGAATACCTACCAGCATCTTTTCTACATCCATGACCCTACCCTTGTTTTCCCAGTCCTGCCCCAGAGAATTATTCCTTTCCCACTCTCTGAGAACCAGGCTGCAGTATTCTCCCGCGTCTGGTCCGGTCGCCTCAAGCTTCCGTCTACAGCAGAAATGGAATCATGGGAAAGTTCGGCTGTCGCCCAGAAAGGCGATGGTCCTGGATTTCACCTTATGCCCTATCCACTAGACGCCGATTACATAAACATGCTACATGATTGGGCATCTACAGCCGAATCACGCCCCGGGCTTGTCAATGACGGCAATGGCAAGCAGTGCAATCGCTGGGGGAGGAAAGAAAGGTGGATGCGAGAGATGGTTCCTGAGATGCGCAAAGCATTTTTCAGCAAGGGCGAAGAACGGCGCTCAGTCAAGACCCTGGAAGAACTTGGGTATGACTTCAACCGATGGCGGAATGAGCAAGACCACTTCCCATAGACATGAACACAGATGAAGACCGTCTAAACATGAGAGTACGCTGAGATAGAAGCCGAGGAGCAAATATATATAATAGAGACAAAATACACAGGTGTGGTTGAACGAAGAGTCTAGACGTATATCAGTCAGATAAAGCCCGGCTCGAGGCCTGGGTTTGATATCATCTTGTCTGAGCAGGCTATAGCCTCCAAATATCTGAATCCGAGGAGTTGTCAATCCCGAGTAGAGTCCGAGGCAGGCCCGAGATAGCAGTGGAGTTAGACTGATAACAAGTCACGTGTCGGCGATCACCCGCAAGCTCTCCGTCCGCCAGTTCATACTCTCCTCATTCATGTTTACTCCTAACCTTGCCCAAGTATTCCGGCCTCTTTTCTTTTCGCTCCAGGACGCAGCCGTGACTCTACATGCTTTTAGACTTCTTAGTCTTAGTCCATCACACCTCCAGTGACACCATGATCCAAGACAGCCGCCTCGTTTCTTCTCCGCACGCATAAAATGCGCAACAAGCGGAAAGCATCACTAACACAGCACAGTAAGCCCACGTATACTTCTTCTTCGCACAAGGGAAGAAATCAGCATAGCAAGCGATACCTCGTCGCTAGAGGCGACGAAGAAGATATTAGCACAGGCGAGGAAGAGGTGACCGCTGACGAAGACTGGGAAATTAACGGTATCCTGGCCGAAAACGAAACCCACTACTTGATTGACTGGGTTGGAAACTATTCGCCTTCTTGGGTGGGTTCTGACCTCAACCGTCTGGCATGGTGCCGCTATGAAAAGCCGTTTGATTGATCTGTCTCGATCAGGAACCAAAAGAAAACGCCAACGAAGTTGCGGTCCAGATCTGGGAAGAAAAGAAACGGAAAGAAGAACAAGCTTCTAAGGGAAACGGCTTCTCAATTGAACAATCTTCATCGCGATCGCCTAATTTTATTTTCGACGAGTGTGCCGAGACCCCTGCACAAGAGCTAGTACGGCAACAGTCCTCAGATTCCGACTTGTTCGTTCCGCTTGACTCTGTACCGGAGGCGCGTTCTCAAGAGACCAACGAACTTCCATTGTCAAGCCTAGCAACTGAAAATTCTAGTCAATCCTACGCCGATATCAAAACCAAGGTAGCGAGTCATTTCCACAGCGTGTTCGAGAGCTGTCCGAGAGCATCCATCCCCCCCGAATATCGTCTTCCTGACGAAGTCGAAAAACCGCTAACACAGGACAGGGACCCTATCGTAGGAGTGTCTGCGCGGGGCCTCGAGAATCCTGACCTTGCTGGGAGAAAGACCGAAGACGCTGGGACGTCTCGAGAAAGGCAGAGGACGATTGTACATCCAAGTCCTCGAGCAGAAATCCCGGAAACCCCATTTATTTCGTTGGCTCCCCCACATAGCGAGTCCCTAGGGGCAGGGCCTCCGTCAGAAACACCCGGCCCTCAATCTTTGACTTCGTCAAATACAAACGGAGTTCCTTCAAGCGCTTTTCCTCCTCGAACTTCGCTGGCAAACGGGCGCTTGCTAACAGGGAATTCCATTCCTTCCTCCAATAGTACTCCTGCTTGCCTCACAGGGCATCTGGACTCCAGGCATATTATTTCATCGGCAGAGTCAGCCCCAAGGAACATTCCGACAACCCAAACTTTTACTGCGCCTGCCCTAGGGGCGGTCGCCCATTCTGCTAGCCTCTATTCAGGCGTTTCCCCTTCACGAAATTCTATTCTAAATAGCTTGCCTGTTTTGGATAGTCTTCCAATTTCTCCGCAACATCCGTCAGGGCATCCGCTTTTGGGCTCAACATCTGGCGTTGCCTCCCGGCCGTTGATTACACCATATCCATCCACGCCGGCTATCATGGATGACCAAGGCCAGAAAAAGCAAAAGAGCTCTCTCGCCGATACTATGGAGAAATATAGCCACATTGAAGGTTCAACGCCGCGGGAGAAGATAATGAATTTATATGATAAAATGCGCGATAAGAACACGGTTGAGACCTTGCAAACCGAAGCAAGTGCAACTCCATCGTCTCTCGGGGATATTGAAGCTTCGGAACCGCCGCCTGCACCTGGTACAGGCGCACCTCTCAGCGTGAGAGTGGACAAGGATTCTTCCCATGCCGACCCAATTAAAGATTTAGTGCCGGAGACCTCTTTAGATGAAACTGGACATCTGACGCATATCTCTGAGACATTCCAAACTATCCAACCTAGCGCGTTAACAATAAACCACACTGAAGAAAGACCTCCAGGGTCTGTTCAGCTCGGCCCTTCTGAGTTTGCTGTGCCACTTCCGATGGATTCGCGGGTAAAGGATGATTACGAGCGGGTACTAGAGGAGTCAAAGGATGCACTTGAAGTCGCCCTTTTTGGCAGAAAGGAAATTCCAGAGTCTGAGGTGAGTCGGTTTAGTACAAGCTATATTGAGTGTTATCCTGACATTAGCTGCAGCTGGAACGTACAGCGCCCTTAATACAACAAGTATTAGAACGTCTAAGTAACGCAGCAACTCATCCTGATATAAATGTCGCGGACCACATGAAAAGTGCCGAATCGAAGTTCGAACAGGAAGCCTCCTGGGCGGATTATTCAAGCGCGAAATTTCTTCTACTTAACTATCTCATTAAGGCCGCAAGCGAACATGACATCCATTTGGTCATCATGGTCCGAGGAGAAAAGACCCAAGGGATCGTCGAACGTTATTTGCAGGGCAAAGGATTTTCGTATACACGCTCACGCGAGGAGATGGGCAGCGGCACCAATGCGGAGGTGTCTTTGGCCAAGGATGCTCTAAGCTTTGGTGTTCAACTGGCTCAAAGCGATGGCATAGTGAACGTATACAAAGCTCCGTCAGCAATAATTGCGCTTGACTCCTCACTAAATACAAAGAATCCCTCTGTGGAACATATGCGAACAACATTTGCTCGTGACGGGCACTTGCTACCTGTCATCAGACTTATGGTGGCTAATTCAAGTGAGCATGTTGAGCTATGCTATCCGGGGCCTTCAACACCGAAGCACCTTTCTAAACTTCTCCAGTACTCAGAATATCTTCGAGACATAGTTGGAGACCTTCAAGATGATGCTCTTGGGGTGCATGAAGATGCAAACGAAATCATGACATGTCTCCTCTCAGATAATTTCGATGCCTTCTGGTCGCTACCCTTAGTCGAGCCGCTGCGCAAATGGACCATGGATGAATCAAGGCAAGATGAGGAACCGAGCCAACCCAAGGTTGACAACACGATATCTGCTACTTCTCTGGCGCAAAAACGTGTATTGGTAAGCGAATACTGCCATCTTTGTTGTTATCTGTCTATGGCTAACAGCATAACAGGAAGAAGACTCTACTGAGCCAACTCCGAAAAAACCACGAATGAGCGAGTCTCAGAATACAAGTGAGCTCACAGTCAGTTCAAAAGCAGCGTCTCAATCACTGGATAGCCAAATACAATCTTTGGAGAACAACCTAATACAGATGAGAGCTTCAAATGCAGCTGATATTCAGAAGCTCCGAAAAGAATTGGCTGCGGCTCAAACCCGCATACTTGAGAGGGACAGGGTGTTAGAGTCGCTTCAACATCGCTATGAGACACGAACAAAGGATCTACATAATATCCGACGGGAGCGCGATCGTCTTATTGAAACCAAGGCGAATTATGAACAGAGGATCAAGAAACAGAGCGAAGAGATTGTCAAACTCAAAGATGAACGTGCTCAATTGAAGCAAGATCTGGATCAAGCACGAGAAGCTCTCAAGACCGGCGGAGGCGACATGGCAGAGCTAGAAAAGGCAAGGGAGGAAATACGCCGTCTCACAACAGAGAATGCAGCATTGGAGCGAAAAGCCGACGTTGCGAACAAACAGGCCGAATACACCCGGGAGCAATACCAAACAGCATCCAATGCTGCTGCGCACTCCGGGAACGAACTCCGCACACTTCGGGATGAAAACGAGGTGCTTAAACGCAAGGTCGCCGGCGAAGCCACCCGACTTCGGGAATTGAACATCCAAAACGATGAAAGCCGACACCTGACTCGCATTGGAGAACTGGAATCTCTCCTGTCAGTACGAGAAGATCTCCTCCAGAAGAAAGAGGATGAGCTCCGCGAGATCCGCAAGAATCGCCCTTCCACACGCTCAACAAGCACCCAACCACGAAGCCCAAAGTTAAACGCGAACAACTACAGCCGTCCTACAAGCCCTGGAATTAACAATAACGGATCTAATTTTCCAGGGCGCGGAAGCGCTCTTAGGTTTAGTTCTGAGATGTCCCTATGAATAAACTAGTCGCGCCTACATACTATATGCTTCCACTTTCATTTAAGTTTTTCTTTAATCGATCAATCCAAGCCAGAGAAATCCATTCATCTTCAGGTTTCTTCTGAGTGGAAAGCTCACGGAAAGTCCTATCTTTCTGAAATCCTTCTCTTTTGTTCAGATTCGGAGTTGGACTGGGTTTCAACATGGACCTCTTTCCCCACTGCTAGACACTCTATGACGTTTACAAGGAGTGCTGAAACTGGATGTTACCGTGCCTACTGCTACCTTTACATGCCTTACTTGTTTAGACGACTACAGCATGTCATCATTTTGCGGCCCTTTATGAATTATGGCATTGCATTTACCCAGTGTTGTCTTGACTGCGATGCTAGTGTACATTTGCTCTTTTTATGCGACACCGTTCATACCGCAGCCACTAGTCGGGGTTGTTCGCACTATTGTTTTCCAAGGACTTGGGGCGCTGAATAGCTAGGAAATAGAGTATCGCAATTGATTGTAGCTGGTTACTTAGATGCAGTCTCTCAAGAACCCTTTTTATTAGAACCAGAGGATATTAATGTTTACCTTTATGTTTAGGGTACAATATAAAACGAAAAAGTAAAACATCATGAGCAGCAAAAGAATAGCATTAGTGGATCAAAACCTAAGCCAAAACCAAAGCAAACAACTTGACATCTGTATCAAACCAACCGGCTCTCTCAAACCCCCAACGCTTTCTTCATGAAAGTAGCAAGCTCCTTTGCCTTTTCGCCCTTTGTCATAGTAAAGTGATTCGCGTCCTGAATCACTGTAATACCGCCAATATTCTCCTTGCCCACAAGCGTATCCCATCCATTCGGACCCAGATCCGTCCGGTTAGAAAGTAACCAGATCATCTCGCGCGGATCCTTGCTCCCGTCCTCCGCAGGCTCAGGCCACGGATCACCAGGCTTAGAACAGACCCCATCCTTAGCCCAAACGAGGTGCGTTTTTGGCAGCTTTCCCTGCCATTCCTGTTCGTTGAAGGGAAGGGGCACGGCCTTGTACGCGTCGAGGGAGTCAATAAACGCCAAGAAATGGGGAAGAAGCCAAGCCGGCGGCGCGGCCTTGCCTTCGCCAAAGAGGCCGATCGAGTTGAAGAAGCTGTACAGGCGGGGAGGGAGTTTCTCAAGGCCAATGGGAAAGGGGGTGTCGAGGAGAAGAAGGGTCTCGACTATTTCGTTCTGCTGCAGGACGAGCTTGCGTGCCGCGTCGTATGCGCAGATCCCGCCTGCGGACCAGCCGCCAAGGTTGTACGGGCCGGTCGGTTGGCGGCGGCGGATCTCGGCGAGATACGGCGTTGTCAGCGAGTCGAGGCTGCAGGTGAGCTTTTCGGGGGCTTTCATGTAGGGGCAATTGAGGCCGTAAACGGCAACGTTTGGGGAGACCCCGGGGATTGTGGCGTAGGAAGTTGCGGAGCCAGAGCCGTCGGGGAAGAGGAAGAGGGTCTTCGACGCTGTGCGCGGGTTTCCCTGGAGGAGGATGGAAGTTGCCTGGGGATGGTTGTCGCTGCTGCTGGGAGGTTGAGTGGGAAGCTGTTTCGTTGAGTTTGTTTGTGGTAGGGTTATGTGCTGCGATTGTGGGACAGCTGTCGGGACAGCTTTGGGCTTCAGGTCCAGCGCAGTCTCGATCTGGTCCAGGGTCTGGTTCTCGATGAAGAACTCTCCCGGCAGGTCCATGTCCAGTGACTCGCGGATTTTACCTAGGACTGTAAGTGACAGAAGCGAGTCCATTCCCATCTCATTTAGGTTCTCATCGCTCTTTATTTCGTCTGCCGAGACACCAATTTCGTCGGCTATAATAGCGCGAATCTCTTTCATAGTGCTGTTCTCATGAACTTGGATGACCTTCTCATTTGGTGGCGACACGGTGCCAGGCGATGCTGGACTTGATAGGCCGGAAGAGCTGTCACCATTGAATGAATACTCAGACTCGCGGTCAGTCGATGACAAATCACTAGCTACTGACGGGCTGAGTTGAGTCACAAAGCGCTTGAAGTCGCCAACCGTTGGATGCTCAATGAAAACTGAAGAATCCATGTCTAGGTTCAGCTCCTCTCGATACCTGCCAGTTACTGTCAAGGAAAGAAGGGAGTCGACACCATAGTCTGCAAACACCAGATCGTCAGACATGTCGGATTCTGAGAGTCCTACTTCTGATGCTAGGATATTGAGCGCTCGCACTACCACACTTGGGCCAGCGGACTTTTTGACGAATGATTTCATTGTCATTGGGGGTCCTGGCCGTGAGGTGGTCTTTGAAGTTTCAATTGGCTTCCGGGAAGCTGAGGACTGGACTGGCGAGGTCTGCGCCTTCGGCAGTCCTGCTGGCGGAAGAGCAATGTCGAGGATCTTGCGCGATAGGGCTTGGAACTGTTAAATGATGTTAGCAATACTCCTATCGGCCAAGATTTCCTTACCTTAACACCCCCAAATACTGCGATAATATCATCACCCTCGAATATGTAGACATTTCCTGCCCAGATGGAGTCGCGCCATGGCTGCATCCTGACATAGGTACGGTAGGTGACATCCGCTGAGAACTTCTTCAAGCACCGCATGGAGTCCCATCCATGATTAACGAAGACCTGACTTTTGGAGTCTGTTCCGTCGCTGGAATTCATGATGAAACCAGACAAATGCCCAAAACTGTCGATCCAGTATGGGTTGCGGTGAAAGTTGGCTTGCGGTGCCTGGAACTTGACCAGAGCCGTCGCCTCGTGAAGCTCACTATCAAGGATAACTTCACGGATAGATTGGTAGTTCTCATCGTAGTCGACCAACGCGCTGAAGAGTTTATAGACCATTCCTCTCCGCAAGCGATGGGCATCTCCTTTCACAGCACTATTTTCGAGAAGCTCAATGCTTCGCTTGACCAGATACGAACTTCTCTTCCATTCAAGATCGGCGGCCATGCAGTCGAAAAGTTTGACTTCGCAGTGCGCGTGGTCGACGAGCTTTTTGCCCTCCACGGTAACAGAGTAGACTTGCACCGATACGTGTTTGTCCACCCAATTGGCAGTCGCCGAAACTCTGAATTGCTCCTTTCCAGTTTTTGCAATAAGAGGTTTGGGAACCGTTACATTGCATACGTCCAAGCCTGAGCCTTTTAGCTCTGGCTTGTACTTTTCGATGAGGTATTCTGCAAGGGTTTGGGCACTATCTGCATAAAGAGACTTAAAGTCTGTCAGGACTGATTCATAGCAAATCCGCGGGGCTTACTTACTGAAGGGCAGAGTGCAGCTCCATTGACCTTGTGGCCCTGGATAACTCGATTCAAGTCCGGGTCGGCTATGTCATTGTGCACTACTACGGTTGCCGTTAATCCATCGTCGCGGCTCTCAACGACTCTCTGGGCAGACGTTGTCAGGAAAGTCGACTGTAGAGAAGCGCTCGCAGCAGACACAGGAGAGCCCTTGGTGAGACAGAAGTTGTTCCTGTAGGGAATCCAGTAATTCTTCAGATCCCACTTGTAGGTTGGTAGCGGAAGTACTCTGTGGCTAAAGAAGAAGTCTTGATGATATTGCTTCCAGTTGATGTCAACGCCCGCCAAATATAGACTTGACAGGCTATTGGAAAGGACTTTCCATGTGTCCTCGTCGCGGCGGAGAGACGCCATGGTGGTTATTTGTGGTCCAAGTGTGGCCTTGACCATTCCAGAACAGACCGTATGCGGACCGACCTCCAGCCAGAGAGTCTGATCACCACCGAGCTTTGCATTTCTCACTGCTTCAAACGCGCTCAAGAAATTGACAGTTTCCCGGCAGTGTCTTACCAGATATTTGGCGTTTAGGATGTTAGAGCCCGCTTCCGTAATTACTTCCCCTAGCAAGGCTGAAACAAACGGCACGGACGGTTTGTTGAAGGTGATTCCCTGCAGAGTCTTTTCAAGGTCTTCCAATATAGGATCAACCTGGGCAGAATGGAAAGCGTAGGGCACTGTCAGAAAAGTTGACTTCAATCCCTTATCTGAGCAGGCCCGGGCGAGCTCATCAATGCTAGACTTAGGACCGCTGATGACGGTTTCTGAAGGAGAATTAATACATGCCATATCATGGGCCTTCTCGTTCAAGAGCTGTTTGACCTCGACTAGTGGGGCTTTAATGGCCAGCATGGCATGTGTTCCTGGTTGGCATCGCTCTGTGAGGAGCTGGGCACGACGGCCACAAGCATAGATGGTATCACTGGTTGATAGTACTCCGGCAGCGTTCATAGCAGCAAAGTCCCCAAGACTATGCCCAAGTACGAAGGATGGCATTATCCCTAATGATGCCCAAAAACTGGACAAAGCCATCTGCACGCACGTAGTCCCCAGTTGTACCACAACAGGACTCAGTTCGCTCAAAGGCAAGCTGCCATCAACAAGAGGAAGAATTGATGGAAGATCCTGGCCTTGGCTGATGCAATCAAAGTGCTCTATGGCGGATCGAAAGTGTGAGCAGTCCTCATATAATTGTTTGCCCATGGCTGCATATTGGGCACCCTGCCCAGTAAAGAGGAACCCGATACCAGGGGTCTTTGCAGGCACCGCGGAAAATGCCTTTCGGGAGCTCGCAATTAGAGAATCGCGCATTTCCTGAAAGCTGGAACCAATAGCAGTGACTCGGAAAGGGTGGTGAATGCGGCGTGCGGTTGTAGTATACGCCAAACTCGGCAGGGCATTGCTGTCCTTGACACCAAATGTCTTTTCTTGCTCACTGATGTACTGACACAGCGCGTCGATATTGTTTTGAAGAGCAGTTTGAGATCGAGCAGAAAGCGTGATAACGTGTGTTCTCCGTTTGTCCTCCCCTTTCGGATCAGAAACGGGCCCATCTTCTAGCAAAAGCGCGGTATTTCCACCGGCTGCGGAGAAATTGTTCAAGAATATTTGGCGTTTGCCAGATGAAGGTCGATTCCAAGCCGTGGGCTGAAGTGCGATATGGACATTCCTCCGCGCCAGGTCGGTTGGGAAATTGTGATTGATCTTTGTCTTGATGCCACAATGCGGAGGTATCATGTTTTCCTTCATCATCAACAGCACCTTGACTAGAGAAGTCACACCTGACGCTGATTCACCGTGACCTATATTTGATTTTGCAGAGCCAAGATGTAGGGACTGTCCCGGCCCACGTCTGTGGTCTGGTGCAAAGACATCCAAGACCGATTGCATTTCCACCGCATCCCCGGCCTGGGTACCAGTTCCATGCATCTCGATGTAGCTTATGCTCTTGGGGTCAACGTTTGCTTCATTTAGCAACTTCTTGAAGATAAATGCTTGTGCGCCGACATGGGGACGGGTGATTGAGACTGACTCCGCTGAGTGGTTCGTATATGCGCCGTTAATGACACCAAGAATTGGATCATTATCTGCCAGAGCATCCTCAAGCCGCTTCAGAACGACAGTGCCAACACCGTCCGCTCTGCAATATCCATCGGCCCCGTCATCGAACGTGTTGCAGTTTCCGGTTCTGGAAAGGAAATGGCCACGATCCAGACCAGCATGGTTGTCTGGGTTGGTCAGGACGTTTACACCACCAGTAATAGCCGTGTC
This sequence comes from Aspergillus foveolatus, assembly GCF_047715535.1. Lineage (NCBI taxonomy): Eukaryota > Fungi > Ascomycota > Eurotiomycetes > Eurotiales > Aspergillaceae > Aspergillus > Aspergillus foveolatus. Next base: position 17,323 of record NW_027396108.1, on the reverse strand, counting down.
ACAGTCATTTCTCCAAATGGAATTGCAGGCCAAGTGGATAGCCGCGAGGCTAGAAGAGCAAGCTGTATCAACACTCACACTGGGCCCGCTGAATTTGAAGTAATAGTTGATCCGACCGGGAGTAAAAGCACGGTTGCCGCCTGGAATAAAGTAGGTATCGATATCCTGACCACTGTTGACCTCTCTGTAGTCATCACTGGTCATCCCGTAAAAGATACCAACTCTATCCCTTTGCGTCGATGGCGTACTATCTGGAACAAATCCAGCCCCTTCCAATGCCTCATACGCTGTGAGCAATGCAAGCCGTTGAGCAGGGTCAGCTTGAAGTGCTTCTCGGGGTGACATGTTGAAGAAGCGAGGATCGAATAAGCCAGGCTCCCGAATCCAGCATCCGTAAGGGACCTTGCTTGTATTCCTTGCCGTGCCGGTGAGGTCAACGTGCGCATCAGCATCCCACCTGTCCTCAGGTACTTTTCGATGCACGTCAAGGCCTTTGTATAGGAGGTTCCAAAAGTCCTGGGGACTATCAGCTTCAGGAAATCGACCCGACATCCCAATAATGGCTATCTTTGAAAGTTCAGCCCTGCCTGTCTGGTTGACAAGTTGAGTTTCTGCCGTAATGTCGCTAATTCCTCCATCCACATTGATATTCGCTAAGTTTGATTTCTTGAGTGAGTTGAATAAACTTTGCGTAGCCGTAGATGAGATTGGAAGCAACTTCTTGGGCTTGCTATCGCCGACTGACTTCAAAATCGATATGCATGAATCTGTCACCTTATCCCATGACATTTGGCGAAGCAGAATCTCTTCTAAAGCGATTTTGAGAAAATCTTCCATATTTTCGACAACAATGAGCTTCCCAGTGTTGCTTGACAGAACCGGAATACGGGGTTTGTGGTTGCGGATTGTTTCAACGTTGCAGGACTTAAGAATCCACTCCACGTCCCGCTTATCATATAGATGGGAGGCATGAAACGGGCCGTGGATTGGCACCATAACAGCTTTATTCTTCCCTGAAATGGCAGTATCCAGAAACTGGTTGAGAACAACTGGGGGACCACTAATGGTCAACGTGTTTGCGCATACTGCGCTAATGTACGGCCGAGACGAAGGAGGGATAACCTATAGCTGGTCAATATCGAGGTGTTATAAAATCCTTCTAAGAGACTCACATTTCGGCTGGTAAACTTGTTTATCAAGCTCGATCCTTCGGATTCACTCAGACCGGACACAACAGCTGACCAGCTGAGTGGCGCTGCTTGATCTTGATCAAACAGTTTCCGCACTCGGTGAACACACAGCCCCAATCGGAGGGCTACAACAACCACTTCAACAGCTGGTTTGAGTAGTTCGCCAATGTTACTTGCAGAGCTGACCGCGGCACAACTGAGCAAACCTGTACACAACCCAACGAGTTGGCTCTGGGAGTGCGTAGGGAATGCATGACCGAGGTCACCATAGTAACTGATACCGTCAGCAGCAGTTTATATTCAGCAGAATATAGGCTATAAATGTAACATACGTGATAAAACATCCCAATTGATATATGCATGTCAACGCGCTCTCGATCGCAGGGTTTCCCGGAGATTCACAGTGCCGTGCTAGTAGATCAACAATGCTTGTGAATCGAGGAAATGTGCTGCGCTCGGATGGCGGAAGATGAGAGATCTCTTGCCGCACTGCATGGTAGCTTCTCTGGAGAAAGCTCGAAAGGAGAGAGTGATTCTTTGCCTGTAGCAGACGACGGAGACCGACCTCAAAATCACCTGTCTGATCTCCGAAGAGATAGACACGGTATGGGTCCTCCATTATCAGGAGAAGGAGAGTCAAGTCCGCTGATCAGGAAATTGAGTTCATCCCAAAATTCAGCGGCGGAATACGCCGCGATCTTCTATGAGCAGACTTTTATACTGATGCAGTCATTTTTGCCTTTCTGCGAGGTGGGCCACTTCCTATACCTGGTTGCAACATACTTCGAGTCCGCTCCATACATCTCTGTGCTATTCCCGGATCGTAGGCAATGTAGCATCGGCAAGCCGTTCTAATCAGGTTGTTCGAATACAACCTTCACTGTTTTGTGGGCCATCAAGCAAGGCTCCTATTTGGTCAATTCATGAATGGAAAGACCTAGATCAGAATCAGACTTGGGAACCAAGTGGAACACTTCCACTAATCCTAACTGTGCTTCAGCCTTGCAGGGCTTCCGTCATGATGAAAGAGGCAACGGTCTGTTTTCGGGTCCAACACTCGTTCGGATTCCCGGTGATCGTGCCAGGAATGTGCTGAACGGATAGATTGACCTTGTTATGCATCGGCCCGATAGTAACAAAAATCTGAGAATCAAGGGACATGAGTCGAAAGGAGATCAAACAGACTTGGTTGCGATGCTCCCGGTAGGTTCTAAAATCAAGTTCTTTGCATGTGTTCCGGAAAGGGAAGAGAGATGGCGTCACGTGTCACCATCATATCGAAAAACAAGCTGTATCTACTATCTATTGGGCCTCGTCGATGGATCGGCCATTGAGAGCACTGAATATGATCCTTGATCTAAATTTGACCTGAGCAAATGCGATCATACCAATCACCACCATTCAGCGCAGTGGGTATCCGTTGAATTGGTTGTCTTTCATTAGGTTACATTCTCGAGCCGACTGCATGGAGATGGAGGCTCTACAACAGACGTCATCACTGCCGACAGGCTCCTCGCTCAACAAGAGATCCCCTGCTTGAATCATTTGTAGGTCATGAGGGACCAAAAGCCACCTGAAAAGTGGCTTGGTCATAATGCACGAGCAAGACGGCGAGACTGTTCCAGAGCTCAGATGATCACACAATATGCTATGCAGCGCTTGCGGCTGGTATACCCTCGTATTGTCAGCAATAATGCCCGAGCCATCACCTGTGACATTCGGCCGATCGTAACTCTGTAGCTTCATACGGGCGGTGGCGTAGAAGGTGCCTAGACCATAACAATCATGACATTAAGTTGTCGTAAGTCGCAATAGTTACACCCATAGTTTGGTCAACGACTTTCCCTCGCGTATCTATGGAAGGCTCGCCAGGTCCACGCTGAAGCACTCATCATTGACCTGCCTTGGCGGAACTGGCTTCCGTCCGTCTAGCGCTTGTGCCGGCTTCACTACTTTCAGTTCTGCGTCTCGTGAACGTCAGAATTTTGCTTTTAGTCAATGGTCCTGGTGCTGCCAACACGCTCCAGTCGTCAGACAATTCAGGTAACCAAGCCATTCGGCTTGCAGATTTGGGCGAGGGTCACCGGCGAGGGGCCTGGAAGCCCTAGTAGTTATAATGAAAGTCAGCGCCATTTGTTCAACAGAAACAGGTGCATGGTTTGTAGCATGGTGTAAATAAATCGATACCGAAATTAGGATCAGCACTCTGAATCAGAGCCGCGTAAGATTGAATATTCCGTCTAGCCGCTGCTATGCTAAATCAACGCGTGGTATGCGACCTTCTTCCAAGATAGGTGGTTGATCAACCTCCGCGGACTATTCCGGCGAATATTAACGGAGATCGCTCATAGTTTAAGACACCGTATATGTGCGGCCGTGGCTTCGGGAAGTGGTTGCTGGCTTTGGTGGAATGCCGCGATAGGCTGAGCGTCTAAGCTTTTTCTGGGTCGATCAGGATTCCAAGATTCCGAATCAAAAGAGAAGCCGGCGATTATTGCTGCCGGTGTTCATGGAAAACAAAAATAAAGCAGCTTCAGCTTAACTCAAGCATTGCTTGGTCGCAGTAGATTGCGGACCCTGACCACGGGTGCTTGCGCGGGATCGGAGAGGAACCATGGATTTACTAGTAAATATTAGTACTCCCGACGGTTTGCTAGTCAGCAACGAAGTGAAGAGGAGATCGTGTCAGTGTATGCACAGTGCTTGAGTTTGAGACCATGCAAGATGAAGTACAGGGCAGATCTATGAACGAAGAAGAGAGACAAGATGGTGGTGGATGGGGAAAGGTATTGGGGAAGGAGCACTGAGGAAGAAGAGGCAAGGATAAGCTTATCGATAGCAGACCACGCTAGTCCCGGTCGGGCTCCCACGTAAACACGGGCCTCCGCCCAGCGGCAAGCAACGAGTCAACAAGCAGCAAAACAACTTCGGGCGTCACCGTCTGTTGTTCCTCCAACTCTCACCTGCTCCTCTCGCATTCGCCGTCCCTTGCTCCTCTCTCGATCCCTCTCTTTTTCTATTCTCTCCTTGCCTTCTCGCTTTCTCTTTATTCTCGACCGGCAACAGGGCGGGTCCTGTCAGGCTCTATCTCTCCCCGCCCGTCTCCCAGCCACTCCCTTGGGCCTTCCTCCGCTCCGCCGTACCATGCTTGTGTTCCTGCGCGTACCCCTTCGAGTCCTTTCTTCCATTGCCGTGGCTTTTCAGAATAGCAGAGTCTATTAAAAGACAAGCTGTCGAACCAATTGAGTGATTCGTCTACCGTTCTCTTGCCTCTGTCCGTCGTCACCGGCGCGGAGACCTGTTGCGGGTGCTGGTGTACGTTAGTTTGCCGGAATGGCAGCCCCCACACCTCAGCTCCCGACCCGGTTCCCCTGCTGGTGTCGGGCAATATATTCATGGGGAGGAGAAGCGAAAAGCGATCTGGGGTTTGTAGAAGGTGACTTGATTGAATGCCTGAATGCGGGGGACGGACAATGGTGGATGGGCCGCCTACGAAGGGACCGGCGCATGGTGGGACTGTTTCCATCCAATTTCGTTCAACTGCTAGGGGAGGATTTTGTACCGGTTACTCGGTCGACTAGTCCTATGCTCCCAGCAGCTGCCTCTCCAATCACAAACCCAACTTCCGCTCCAAAGAAGCAGAAGACCGTCTTCAGAAAGCCGTTTCAGGCCCATAAGGAAGCTCTTGCGCCGTCTGGCTCTGGAGGCAGCGCGTCTTCGACGTCGCTTGTCGGGAGCACGATCCCCCAGACACCTCCACGAGATGGCAGTCTTTCTCGACGAACGAAGACAGGGCGCACGCCAACTAGAGCAAACAGACAACAAAGCTCCTTATCACGGCCTCTTTCAATTGCCCGGCCGCCGTCTAGAGGAGTTTCACCCCACCCGTCGCAAGAGCCAGCGCCTCAGCAGCACGACATTTCGAGTCGTTCTCGTTCTCGGCCTCCGTCTCGAGCAGTATCACCCCGACCTCAGCTCCCTGAAGTCACGCATAATTCGCCTCTGCTATCTCCTGCAGGGCCGACATACGGTCATGCCCAGACGTCGCATTACTCGTCGCATGCAGGCCCCCCTCGACCTCAACTTCCTGATTTTGGACGTCATTCGCCCCTAGTATCTCCATCAGTCCCCATGTACAGTCATGTTCAGGATTCACATTCCTGGTCTCGTTCGGCATCTCCTCGACCACAGCTTCCAGAGATCGCGCATCACTCGCCTTTGTCGCCCTCAGTCCCCATGCACAATCACAGTCAACTGTCGCATCAGTCGTCCCGAGAGATCTCTCCTCTGCAGCTTACGGAACGCGAAGACTCTCCACCGCCTCCTCCGCCGCCGCCTCACAGAGTTGCGGTCCAACGTCAGCCTTCCCCAAGCGCGGCCGTTCCACACCAATTGGATATGAACGATCGCTATGTGGTCTTCACGAGGACTCCGTCTCCAGCCGGTCATTCAGACGCGAACGGGCAAACGCCCTCCCCATTGCGAGACGCAATGGAAGATGTGATGACTTCGCTAGAAGATATGGGAATGCCACGAGACTCACGTTCGCCGTCTCCGCAGCCTGAATTCAATAATCCCTGGTCACCGGCCGCTTTTGACTCGTTGCGTGAAGGCCGTCACCCACAAAGGAATAATCGGCCCTTAACATCATTGGGATTCGAAGGAGAAAACGAGTTTTACCATAGCGATGCTGTGCATAGAAACAGTGTCTACACGCATGATCCTTTTATTGAGGGGCCGCCGCAGATCAACAACTACGTGCAACGGATGGAAAGCCGACTCCGCCAGATGCAGGAACAAGGACGTCGAGGCTCCGAAGACATACAGCCTCCGGTTGAGAACAACGAGGAGGATGATGACATGCCTCCACCACCGCCCCCAAGGCATGGATCGTATCATGGACGGCACAACTCTATACCCGCCCACTTGCCGTCCTTACGAAGCCGGCGGTCCGGACATGATCTCAGGAATGATATGTTGAATCGAAGCTTTACCAAATCGTCGAATACGACGAACTCCTCAAGTGGCGTGCACAGCAATGCCACCAACCAAACTTCAAGCACGGACAGAACGAGCCAGAGTCTGATGAGCGGCGCTTCCGCTGGAGGTTTCAGCGCAACAAGTGCTGGAAGCTACGCAAGGAGGGGTATTGCAGCAGGCGAAAGGCCTAGCACGGCAGTAGATACGGTCCGGTCGAGAGGTTTCAGCGATCTCACGCGAATGCCACGTCCTGAATCGCCTATGAGCGGCATATCCTACCATTCCAGTCATAACACTTCCCGACAGGGCGCCTCTTCTGCCATTCCTTGGTCAACATCGGCCACTACGCCAGAAGAACCGAACAGTGTGTTTGGAGGACTGGCCACACCAAAGGCGAAGAAGCAAGGGTTCTTCAAGAAAATACTTGAGTCAGCAAAGACCGGCGCCGCAAACGCCAGAAGTAGCATTGCCGTTGGACAAAGCGGAGGGTCTTTTTCTCCGACCAAGGGGAGAGCCATCTCACCAATCAGGTCATCGCACTCGCATCGAGATACAGCTGCGCGCGAGATGGGCACGGGCAATAACCCCATGGACTGGGTACAAGTGCGGCGCGATGTGAACCGAGCATCCTCCCCCAGTCGAAACGAGAGAATCGAGAGAGCAGAGAGGTGTCAGATGATGGACCATCCGGTCATATACGCAGTGGAAGAACTATATGAGACCGCCGAAGGGGAAGAGAGTATCGACGGCCTACCCATCAGCGAGCCCACTGATTTTGGCAACGTCAACCTTACCCTCGTCGACAAGAGCGCCCGTTTCGTCAACAGTCTCCCTCCAATGACTAATCCAATGAGTCTTGCGCAAGGATACGTCTGCCGCCCATACAAGAGTGATGTCCAGAGGCTGCGCGCTATATTTACCTGGGTGAGCGAGAAGATTGCGTGGGACGAGCCAATCGAAGATGCCGACATTGATCTGAAGCGTGTTCTCCAAACCAAGAGAGGCTGTGCTCAAGAAGTCGCCTATCTGGTTCGCGAGATGTGCGCTGCAGTTGGCATACATGCCGACGCAATTGAAGGTTTTCTCAAACCACCAGGTGAGGTGTTCGATTTGGACAGTCTTTCGCGTCCGAATCATTGGTGGAATGCGGTGCTCGTTGATGGTGACTGGCGCTTCATGGATTGTTCTCTCGCTAATCCAACGAACCCACTAAGAAACCAATTTGTGACTACGAATACGACGGTGGCCGAGTCTTGGTATTTCTTAGCCCGACCTCTCGAGCTCTGCTATACACATGTGCCGCTTGAGCCTGAGGGGCAGCATATTTGTCCCCCTATCTCTCCGGATGTCCTCCTCGCACTTCCCACAGTTTGTCCGACATATTTCAAAATGGGGTTGCAATTTCCAGATTATGACACCAGTGTATTTCGGGTGGAAGGACTGGAAGTCCTTCAGGTTCGCATACTAGTTCCAGCGGACGTAGAATGTGCTGCGGAGGTCGAGGCGCCTGGATTCGCTCGTGATGCCGACGGGGACTTCTTTGAGAGTGGAGAAATTGTGCGGAAACGAGCACTTGTCCAGCCAGATTGGGTCAATGGTCAAAAACGGATAACCATCAAGGCTGTTTTACCCGGCGACGAAGGGCAAGGCATGGTCAAAGTTTATGCCGGCCGAAAGGGGCTCATGCACTCCAGCCGAGACATACCTCACCCGCTTGCCTTTGCACTCCCAATCATCCACACCGGAGAAAATCCTCCATATGAATTTGTCCTTCGCCATCCCACCCCTCATGCTCAACGCCACGACTTGTACATTATTCAACCGCAGTGTGCTAAGCTGGCTGTCAACAACACATTCGTATTTGCTGTCCGCCAACATCCCTCAACGCCCACACCTCAAACATCTAGCAATGAAAATAGCTTCAGCGGGCGCATCTCTCCGTCAGTCTTCTCCCGACCTGCGAGTGCGCTCAGTATGGTTTCGAGCTCTGCAGGGGGGTCAACCGTTTCAACAGTATCCAACGAGTTCTCCGCCTCCACCTCGGCCATCTCCTCTACTCGCTCTAATTCAGGACGGGAAAAGCCTGCCAAGCTCGCAATACAATCACCCTCTGGCAAGATTCTACGCCTCACCCGCAAAGCCGACCACATGATCAGCAGCCCAAAGACCTCCGACTCGCCAAGCGAATGTACCGCGGACGGTAGCGTCTGGGAAACGGTCATCAAGATTGGTGAACGCGGTCCCTGGAGAGGACTAGTCCTGGCGGACCGTGTCGCGCGGTGGTGTGTCTTTTGTGAATGGGAATGTTTCTAATATCTTTGCATTGGCCCCGGACTTTGCTTTTGCATCTCCACATTGCATTACATCATAAATGAGAACCCAGTTTATGCTGGGGGCCTTCTTCTTCTTTAACTACTTCATCTAGCGCATCATGATTGCATTGCATCTCGCCGGTGGGGACTGGACATTTAGGTATCTGGGTACTTTCTACTACTACCATCTACATGGCCGGAGTTGTTGGAAATTTTACTCATTGCGAAGCGGTGTTTTCAAGCTCAGTGTTCTCTTGTATCTTGACCGCCTGACCTTAGCCTCCATTGATATTTGGGCCGTCGCATGCTTGCTAAACTAGATCCCTCTGGCTATGTTATAGCGATAGACTCGAGCTTGTCACTTTCCTGCTCTTCTCATTGCGCGTCTTGTTCGAGTAGCTACTCTCTTCATGTCAATTTTCTGGACTGTCGGACTAGGTATCTAGTGCTGCACGCTGTAATCATATACATCAATTAGAAGTTCAAGTCGCAAGATTGCCATCGCGATCAGGCACATGTCGATGATGGAATCGAAGTAGGTGGAAAATAGATCTGTCAAAATGGACCCTGTGAGCCCACCGCATCCCAGACCGCCCTATGGTACCATACCCGTTACCGAAATAGGAAGGAGCGAACCCGCCTCAACAACAGGTTTCTTCGAGTTCACCCCACTATTGACACTTTGGGATTGATATTTGGCACCTAAACCTACCTCGCCTGGCCTTTTGAGTAAGTAGATTGTCTCATATGAATGAGAAATCTAGCCGTCTCCAGTTTACTTCGTCCTTTAAAATGGAGTATAGTGACTGACGCAGACTACAGATCGTCTTGTGCCTATCTAGTCAGTAAATAAGGTAATTAAACTCCGCACATATACAAAGAGCAAGCAAACACGAAGATGTCACCCAGACTTAACCTGCCAGACCCCTTCGCCACAATTCCACGGGTAAGCCTGCTCTACCCGTTCTCTTCGCCTATCCACCCCCTGCAGAGCCTGTCTGGTTTAGCTCCGGCCCCGGCCCCGGCCTCAGCTTCAGCCTCAGCATCAACAACACACTCAGCACCAGGCAGCACTCGGTCTCAAGGAGCGCGCACAAGGGGCATCCGCGTATCCCTCTACACCAAGCGCGAAGACCATTCTTCCCCGCTCGCATGTGCGGGGAACAAGTACCGAAAATTGGAGTACATTGTGCCAGATATCCTATCTTCCAGTCCGAGATATGGTGCTGGCATTGCAGCTGATGTACCTACACCAATGCACGGGAAAGGAAAAGTTACGACTCTCGTCACAGAGGGCGCAATCCAGAGTAACCACGCGGTCCAGGTAGCCTCCGTGGCTTCGAGGATAGGCCTAGAATCTGTAGTACTCCTGCACAAGGGCACGGGGGGCGGTTTAGTCAGTGCGAAGGACAAAGCGGCGTTTTTGAGAACGGGAAATGTCCAGATTGTGAAGTTGCTTGGTGCAGATGTGAGGATGTTCGAGAAGCCTGTGGCCCCAAAGACACAAGATGATATTGTTGAGGAGGTTCTGGATGAGCTCAGAGCAGAGGGAAAGGTTCCCTACTGGATCCCGTCTGGGGCGAGCCTGCATCCGCTGGGGGGTTTGGGGTATGCAAGGTGTGCGTTTGAAATTGCTGCGCAGGAGAAGGACATTCTGAGATCACCGAATGATGATGGTGGTGATTACGGTATCAAACAGCGGCGTTTCGATTACATCTTCGTCGCATGTGGGAGTGGGAGTACAGTCGGCGGACTGATTGCGGGCTTCAAACTACTCGAGAAGATGGAGAACTCACAACCGCACGAACAAACACGAGGACAAAGAACGCGCCGGGTCATAGGGATTCTTACCTCCCCGACGATGCGAAAGAGGTATCACGAAGAACGCATCTTGCGCTTTGCACGAGGCGCAGGGGAATTGATCGGGTTGAACCCCCAGACTGATATTACAATGGACGATGTTGTCCTGGATGACCGGTTCGCGGGAGAGAGATATGGTGTGCTAGATGCAAAGACCAATGATATGCTCTCTCTGATGGCAGAGAAGGAAGAAGTCATACTTGATCCTGTGTATACGGCAAAAGTGGCGAGGGGCATGATGCATTGGGTTGCCGAAGGGGAGATAGAGAGAGATTTATTAGCCAGCCCCGCTACTCATAGGAATCAAGAAGAGGAACAGGTCAATGTCTTGTTTATCCACACAGGCGGACAGTCTGCGCTGGGAGCATACGCGAACACATAAAGCAATGTACAAGGTTCGGAAAGTGGTTTAGTTGAATCAAATTCAGATAGAATCTATGAATGAAAACATAATATTATAAAAGGAAAAAGAAGGAAAAGGGACTACTCGTACACTGTATACACTGTATGAACAAAGGGGAGAAAGCTTCAAGCTGAACATGGGGCACAAGTGCCACCGTCCATGCGCATTCCCAGCCAAATTGGGAAGCAGAAGGCAGGTGCAAAACAACAATTGCATCAACCCGAACCCTCATACACCGAACAATCACGAAGCCATACCTACAAAGTAGAACATTTTTAGGAAAACCAGACACCGCGCGCGAAGCTAAAGATAGCAAATCAAAAGGAAGAGAGGCATATCAGTCACATCAGACATTAATAAATCATACATCGCAGCGCTAGCGAACCACCCAATCTTGTAGAAACACATTGTGAAGTAGAAAGGACCAGGTCACGGATCCATGGATGGCGAAGTGGAGGTGAATAGTGGTGAGGAATAAGATGTTGAATGAAGCAGATGGAACTAAGCGGCCGCAGTGGCTTCGACTTCCGGCTCAGGCTGACTATTAACTTCTTGTGGTCTATTTTCGACTTCCCCGTCAGGCATAGGAGCGGAACTTTCCCTGTCGTTGCCGACGTCAAGCAACTCCAAAGCTTCGTTTGCGTGAGTGTTCTCCATGTGTTCAGGATCTTGCTCAGGTTCCGGGTCGGCATCCTGGTTGGTAAGGTCGGCGAATACATCGTCCAAGTTCCGAGGACTACTACCGAAGGGGTTTGAATGGTCAATGTCAATCCCGGAAGGACCACCCGTAGCAGTCCGCGAGTAACGGGGCGGGCTAAAAAGAGATGAGGGGAGACCATGAGGAGGGGTGGGGGACCTTGGGGGAAACGAAGCGGAATCTGCGGAGACATGAGGTAGAAAGGCCGAAGTTTCGGGTGCAAATGCCGACGCCGTGTCACTTGCAGGAAGTGGATAGCTTGCAGAAAACGGGTACGGGGCGCTCTGCGCATCGTTTGGCGCCAATGTGGGTCCTATGCGCGAGTCTGTACTTGTATTGTCGCCAGAGGTTTGAGAAGCCGGCTGCATGGTCGGAGGCCGGCTAGCTTGGGTATCGATAGACTTGCGCTTCGCCGGGTTTGTCTGCTTGGGACGCAGATGTGGAGGAAGATCTTCGGGGCTTTGTATACCCATTCGAGCCATCAATTTCTGCTGTTTTGTTGGCCGGGGCTTCCTGGTCGAAAGGGATTGCTCCAGAATTGGCGGAGGCTCTGGAGCAACGGGCTGCCACTTGTGAATCTCTTGCCGGAACAAATTCGTCTCATAGGCAAGTAGAACCTCAGCTCCTTCGATTTTGCGCAAATAGAAGACCAGAGTGGGAACTTCTTCGGTGGTCGTACACGCAGTATTGGTGTAACGCTGCAGGAACTCACGGAAGGCGGTCGCCTGGTTGATGATTCTTTCTAGAATTTGCTCTTCATCAGGTTGGAATGGGAGGCTAGGAATTTCGGACTGCCATTCTTGTAGATCTTCAAGCTTCGGGCGAGCAGCATCTCGGGGGATCTTCTGCCGCCAGTCACAAATCGGACAAGTGTATTTATCGCACTCTTTGACCTTGCCCCGAGCAATCTTCAGACATTTTCCATGGTACCTGTCCCAGTGTCATGATCAGAGATGGAACATTGGTTGTAAAAATGAGTTTGCTTACCATTCTCCGCAAATCTCGCACTCGATCATCATTCCAGCTTCAGAATGCCTGCAAATACAGAAAACATCTCGCTTCGCTGTAGACTGCCCGTAGTATTGCTGCACGTCCCCTCCCTGGCCGTCAGGGCTATTGTCCCTTGACGCTGGCTCGACAGGAGGCCGAAAACGATCTTCTAGGTCGAAACAGTAGAAATTTCTCTTCTCAACATACTCCATGTGCGATTTTAGTATATGCAGAGGAGCATTAGCCTTCCCAAACAGCTTTTTCCCCTTCCTCATCCAGTCTTCATGCCGTTTCTGCTCACGCTCCAGGTCAATTGCGCCGGTTGGCCGACTGTTCAGCTCTTCCAGCGACTCCATTAATTCTCGTACTTCCTTGTAAAGGGGCCGTTTCTTGTAGTCCGGGTCCTTGCTCCTCTCATACAAGCTTTGGATCCGTTTCTGAGCTTCACGTTGTTTGGTCAATATTGCATCTACAGCTGCGAGTGTCTCTGGGGAGACGGGAACTCGGTTCGCCTGCGCCGACAAGGCCTCCAGCTGTTGGTAGTGGACCGCCTCGACCGACATTAATTCCTTAGCTTTCGCTTCCCAAGCCTCACCATGACGACACAGGTCCTTGAAATGCGCAAGGTGTTCATTCGCTTCCGAAAGTCCCAGCTGTTCACCAGCTAAGATAAGCTCCTGGCAGTCCTTGAGTGTCAGATATTGGCCACGTCTGCGACCTGCATCCTCGTTCCACTTCATTTGTCTGACAATGTGTTCCAGGTCCTCCACTTCCGGTAGATCCACGTTGAAATTCCGGGAGTTTTCCACGAGCTCTTCGACTTCCTGTATTGACCGGGTATGCGGATTCGCGAGCGCAGCGCTAACGTCCAGGCGGAATTTCTCGATCTCGCGGGTTTTCTCTTCCAGAGCCGCCATCTGTGGACAGTCGAATGACAGTTTATCAGCCTCTGCAAGAAGGGCGTAGATGTTTTCTACCCTGCGAACTTCACGGTCACGTTCTTCCAGCTGCGAGGCCTTGGAAGTAGTCTTGCGCCAAGCTTTCTCATTCTTCCTTCGGTTCTGCTGCTTCCGCGTAATGTAGTTGGTTGCTTCCTCAACCCACTTATCGCAGCGCTGAACGAAGGCCGCAAGCTCTTGGAGACCAGGTAAATGGTATGGGATTTTCTCACCTTCATTAAGTAGGCTATGAAGGACCTTCAACTGGGGCTTCGGATCATCTTCCAGAATATTGTCAAGTTTCTGTCCCCAGGCTTCCGGGATCCTGGAACGCTCTTGGACCTTCAAGACCATGTTTTTCAACTCCGTGTCGCTGACTCTGTAGCGTAGTGTGTGATCCGGGCCCAGCAACCTTTTCGACAGCGGTTCTCCACAGCAATCATGTGCATCCAGGTGTACCAGGCATAGTGTTTTCCCGGACTTGTGGCACTTAAATTGAGTCAAGAAGATGTAGGCCTTGCAATAATGGCATTGATAATCCTCCTCTGGGAGGTCTTTATCCTCGATCAGGAACCCTAGCTGACATTCTCCGGTAGGAGGCGGGTCATCGGTAAGTAAAGCACAGTTGTGAGGCGCTGCCTCTCGATGACGCGTAGCAAACGATGCTCGTTCGGCTAACTCACGAGAGCATGTCCTTTGAAGTGCTGGGGCAAGCCATTTGGCCGTGGATATTGACGTGTCCCTGGCAGCCGCGGTGAAAAGTAGTTCATCATGTGAGAAGCACGGGTGTCTACGGAAGGCCTGAAGACGTTCGACGCCCGCCGCGCCAAAGGGTTCCCAGTCCACAGGGGCAAAGTTGACAGCTTCGTTGAAGTTGAAACCGTGATTGAATCCAGCATGGTAAGCCTGAGGGAATGTAATGACAAATTGACCGGCCCTTTGGTCAAGCGCATAGACATTGACTCCGGCTTTCCGCAACTGGTCCGGTGGCATCAGGGTGACGAGCTGGAATAACAAGTCTGGTTGACCTTCGAAAAGTTCAGGGACCGCTTGTCGCATTGCTTCCTCGAATGCTTCGGCGTCAGCTCCTGGAATCCCATACCAAGTCTTGGTAGCTCCGAAATGTTGATAATTTGCAGAGTAAGCGTAATGATCCTCGTTATGCCAGCAAAAGGTTGAAAAGCACATGCCGACGTAGACCCAGGGGACTGTCATGCCTGAGATATCGGATTTGATATGGCGGAACAGAGACTCCCCGTGAAACGGAAGATTATTCAAATTCCAGGGATCTTTTGAATATGGATCGAGCGGATTTCTCTCGACCGTCGGGAAGCCACTGCCATGGGTGGTCGAATGAATGTCCGCACCGTATTCAACTTCAACTGTCTCCGTCAAGCTTTCAACCAGTCTCCAGAACTCTCGCTCAACGTCATCTTCAGACTCTCGCCGACGAGTATTAAGAACGGGGTCAAACGGCATTTTGGAGGCGAAATAATTCTTTTTGAAGTTGTTGGCCTTTTCTTGGAATTGCTTCAAGGAGTAAACACCACCTTCCTCAAACCCAAATTCTCCCGTACCAACTAAACACTTGGGGCAATGCCAATCGAACTCGGGAATATGATGCAAAGGAGGGTCTAAGCAATATCTGTGGAAGCCTTGGTCACAGCTGTCGCATACTAAGATCGAGGACCGGTCTTCAGACTTGCCACAAGTCTCACATTTCTGTAACTAGTCAGCAATCCGCCCGCCTAGCATGAGCATTTGCTAGAACGTACATCGCCAAATTTTCTGGCGTCACTTTTCCTTGAGCGTGAAGGGGCGGGACGAAGGAGAGTCATCTGTGAGCCTGCAACTGTCGGCAAAGGGGTATCTGCAAGCGCTGGTTAGATAAATATTAAATATCTCGATATAATTATAATTATAGCATACCCTTCTTGAGCCTCTTGCTTCTTCGTCCGTTGACATCCAGTTCTCCCGTATCCGCTTGAGACCCGCTTTCGGTGCTAATAGCACGCTTTACTGAATCATGACCATTGGAAACTGGCGTTAAGTCTTTCTGGTACTCAGAAACGCTTTTCGGCGTAGCGATTTCATGGTCAGGATCCCGTTTCATTGCTGGCGCGCTATTCACCGCGATGAACGAGGGCGATTTGTTTACAGCAGTAAATCCGCCAGCATTTACAGGCGTAAACCCGGACGCAATTGGTCGAGATGGTGTAGGATCTACCGGTGGTGTGGAATTCTTGGCGGGAGTCGCTGCGGCGTCATGAGGGGCGCTTTGCGAGGCTGTGGAAGGGCCATGGGGTGTCGCAGAGCGTGTCTCAGCCTCTAGAGGGGTGGGATTCTTGGGCATGGGCGAATGGTTGGGCGAAGGGGTATAGGGACCACCATGCTCCATTTCAAGCTGCTGTTGTACACCAGGTTTCGCCACGCGGAGGTACTCCTCGTAAGGCTGGAGCCACCTTTGATAGGAGTTCTTGAGTGAAGTCGAGAGAGAGGACATGATTTTGCCGCTGTATCCGAGGTCGCGACCAATCTCTGCCCACTTTTTCATCTTACACACCTGCTCGAAACCGCCGCGAACTTCGACAGCTTTTTTCAACCGAAACAAGTCCAGAGGCCGCTTATCGACGCTTGGGAAACGATTAAGGTTGGTGCCGTGCTGTTTGTGAAACTTGGCAAGTTGGTCAAGATAGTTCAAGTTTGCACGGGTTCCTGGGTCTGGGTTAGAACTGAGCTGCGGAGTACCACCGGCAGCAAGCAACGCTGAACGCGGGGGCATACCTCCTTCGACCGAATTAAGTTCCTGTCGACGGGTTTTGAAATGGAATTTCTGAAAACAGTTCATGTTAGCTCAGAATGGAAGCAAAAACTCTTGCAAGGGATGAAGTTCCCGGCAGCAATAACATAGAGAAATGGCAGGCTTGCGACGGCCATACCTCGGTATCGATAGCAAATGTTGGCTGCCAATTCTCTGGAGGAATAATCCTGCAGATACCATATTTCTTCCCTTCCGGCGCAATCTTGCGAATGTATGCCTCGGGGTCTCTGAATTCATCCTCGGTTGGGCGGAAAGTAGGTGCCTCTTGCAGGCCGTGAGGACGGACTCGACTCGTCGGCTCGCGCGGAGCAGTGGGCTGACCTCGTCTTTCGACGGTCGATAAATCGAGGGGTGCGGAGCGCCGAGTGCTCAAGGGCACATTGTGAGAATGAGATGGATGGGTGCTTGAAGAACGGGCGGGCTGACGACTCGCTGGCGGTTGCGTGCCTATCGAAGGCCCTCCCATTGCAGCCGGAGCCACCATGTCTTGGGTGCGATAGCTGGACAATTAGGATCGAACGGGGTGCGCGCGGACGTTTATCGCGGACGGAAGGAAGCCAGCGTCCTATGCGAAAAACCCATGGGAGAGACTGGCGAGCAATGAGACGAATGACACCAGTCGCGCGACGAAATTGGGAAAACGAACGAAGTGTATGAGCGAGAGCTGCAGATGGATAAGGAAGTGCTGGGGGGAAGTAGGAGGGGACGAGGGGAGGAGGGAAGATAACAGTGGAGGAATAATGAAGAAGTGAAGGCGATGCCTGTGGAGAGATCTACGGCATACTGTTCGAACAAAAGGGCAAAAACGTATTTAACACGTAACGTGTTTGTACCAGCCCAGATTCTGCCAGCAGAAACTGATTACATATGCACGATAGCTTGCTGAGTTTCACCGACTGGCTACTCATCCTAAGCACCACGTAAAGGTGCAAGCTATGCTCAGGTGAAGTACACAGCCCGTACCCCTAGGCAGTGCTGGTGTTCGTACAGAAAAATTATGAAAGCTCGTACGTACCTTATAAGACAATCGGATTGTCCTCATTTCCTTCAGGGAGATCAAGGTAGATAGGATTTTCAGCCTCACCTTCCACTGGATCAAGATTGATAACCAGCTGGTTTGCAGCTCCCTGGG